>NC_067199.1:35164783-35477136 GCF_000699445.3 Schistosoma haematobium | reverse complement strand
TAAGCCACCGTAGTACATGCTCCCATATGCAATAGAAAAAGTGGCTTCGAAAAACCACTTACATATTGTTCACATAGTGGCATATAAGGGAACGACTATGAAAACTTATATAGAGATTTGCTGCTTAAAATGTTTTTATAATTGACTTCACTATACGGTATTCTACATAACATCAGGGATGTCCCTTTTAAATTGAAGACTAAAAAACCACACTTAAGCTTAAACTGCAAAAGCAGTTTCTCTTTTGATTTCTTTCAATAAGCCTCAGTAAGTACCCGTTTCCTAGGAAGGTGGATTTAAAAGTAAACACATTTTACGATATAGTGAACTTCGTGAATGAGCTAGATTTTGTTTTCTAATTGTTGGGATTCAACAACTGTATATTTATCTAAAGTTATATGGACAGATATCATATAGTAACTAATCGAATCCTAAAACGTGCAATTATTCGTTAACTGTTATAGCCCAAAGCCGCCAATCAGAAGCAGCGAATTATCGATCGAACCAAGGACGCGTAAAACACGTGTGAGCAGCCTAGAGTCCTGATTGGTCCTGCTTTCGGCCTAGCCCAGCCAGTTAAGTCCAGAACACCAGTCTCAGCCTCTGTAATAACAATCCTTAATATTTCAAACATACTGAGTTTATATACCAATCAAACAGACCACAACGTAGCATAAAATAGAAAATAACATTTGTACAAAATTTGACCAAATGCGGCTGTGAATATGGGAGGCAGTGACTAATAGACAGGGCATAATTCAAGAATGGTAAAACGTATAATAATGGTTCATAGGTCAAAATAGAGCTTATAATAAGAGGACCATGAATATGAATAGTTTAGTTACTTAAAAATTATTCAATAAAAATATACATTTAGTATTGGTCCATAAAAGGATCCCAAAGTTACCATTCATTGTGCTTATCGGGACCTAACATTAACCTGTAATTTGTCAATCTCGTATATGAATACACGGTTTTGAGAATGAACTCGTCCAAAAGAATTTTTTAGGTGAATAAACTGTTTTATAATATTTATAAACAATGCAATTTACTCAACTAATTGCATCATTAGGAAATAGATTATGTGAAAGTTTTAGCAGAGAGTTATTTCACGTTCCAGTGCATAGTCGAAACATTTCGGATATCAAGTTAGACAGGATTCAACAAATTTGGAAGAAATTTCTTCCTTATATATATTCAACAACTGTGAATTTTGGGCTACCGGATACAGTTTGAAAGGTCGAATAAGGTATCTAAGGATGAAGTCGTCTTGCAAGTTTCTAGGTTCGTTAGTCTATTTCAATGATTGGTGGGAACTATCCTTACATAGAACTTAGATAGTGCTACCAGATTCCTATCTTCTGTGAATCAACGTTTATTAACTTACAACTTTTCTTGTAGACGTTTTCGAGGGAGATTTAACATCAGTAAGAAAAACTAAAGCCTTTTAGAAAATCATTGCTAACCAGTTAACGGTAGTTACAATGTTCCGCATGAATTTCCTCAGTATTTTACTGTTTGTATATACGAAAGCAATCATCTCCATCAGATGGCAAATAAAATTGTTGATCACAGGTTTTTGACTACTGTTTATTATTAAGTAGTTAAAGTTTTAATTTCGAACTAACGTTTCGCTTCTGAAAATTTATCATACTCCAGATACATCGTCCATAAGTGATTAACATCATCTCTTTCTCTCTCTGTGAGTATTCCACGTAGTTGTTACGAAAACATTTCATTCAAATCCTTAAATTTATTTCAAAAACTTTTCTTGTACAGTATTTGGGTTACAGGAATGAAGAGACCTTACTATCCAAAACTTCGGTATCTAATTTACATTGAAAGCGAACACTCCATAACAATAGTTTGTGTTATCCTTACTGAATTGTTCTTGTCATTCATTTGAAAAAGACAACCGTTATATCCAAGTAAATCAAACGTAATGTGTATTCTACCCAAAGTTGACTTTCTCATAACTAGTTTGATTTGATAAATGGATGAACCTTAAACTATCTTAGAATTTATTTACCAGATAATACGTCTGATAACTGATTTGTTTGAAAATATTTTTGACAATTCTTTGGTAGAAATTCTCAACTCAAGTAACAGTGATCTTGATTCGTCAACTTAACACGTGATATCTAATAATGTTAAATATAATTTTATACATTTTTTAACACCATAATACGACGAGGAAACTTTCCACAATGGTAACAACACATGGATAGTTACGCTCGGTGGGGATAGGAAGTATTCATCGACTTGTACAATTTGTTTTTATCTAATATGACAGGAACTTAATATATCTTTTGTGGCCATAGTTGGAAAACTGTTATGTTTTTAATATTCACTATGTTCTTTAATGATCAGTAATGTGTATCCACGATCTCCACACACGGGACTCGAACCCAGAAACTTCGGCCTCACGCTCAAACACTTAAGGTCTAGATCACTCGAGCCGGCATTCAACGGCATGAATGCTTAAATGTACACCTGCAGTCCCAATACTCTTTCTCGAAAGGTATTTATATTCAAAATTTTGGAAAAATTTACAGTGTGATTTTTTGCTTATCCCCGGTTTGTTATCGACGATTCAATGAAACAATTTTCTTTAAAAATCGACATGAAAATGATTATCTTTGTGACTGGCTGACTAACCAACCTCACAGTTTTAATTTCATCTTACGAGAATTAATATATTGAGTATGATTGAGTACACATGATAACTTTCATTATAATTTTCATCAAACTTTACATAACTCAAACGTTTTACATTCAAATCCATTTGTATTGTCAGAACGGGATTTATGTGGATATTATAGTAATTTTAATAGTTGAGATCATGATTCAATTGAAGGTAGACCACCGTGGAGAACCTGGAAATACTGGACTGCTGGTTCGTACTATTGTCGGACTCTTCAGCAGTGCGCATCCACTACCCCGCCTCACGAGGTTCGAACGCAAGACCAATCGATCTTGCACGCGAACCTCGTTGGATGCCGGATCAGTGGTCTAGATGTTAAGCGTTAGCGCGCGAGACCTATAGGTCCTGGTTTCGAATTTCGCAAGGCGGAGTCGTGGATGTGCACTGCTGAGGAGTCCCATACTAGAACGAAACGGCCGTCCAGTGCTTCCAGGTTTTCCATGATGGCCTACCTTCAAATGACTCATGATCTCAACCATTTGTATTGTCTTATGTGGTTAAATACTTTATTCTTTGAAAATACCTAACAAAATATGAATATATATAAGTTAAAAATATCCAGTTGAAATCAATACAAAATTCCCGATCATGGATAATCAAACTTGAGATCCGTTAATAAAAAGAATAAGAATATAATTCCATATTGTATCCTTAAACTTTAAAATTCATCGATCATAATCACTCATGGCGTAGATTGATAAATATTGAAGTAAGATATTTTCATAATAAATTCAAGGTATCTAACCAAATTAATTTGATAAATCTATTCATCATGATCAGGCTTTAATTTTTTTGAACTAACTATAAAGAAGTACAAAAGAAGGTTTATTGCATTTTGCATACTACCCTAAAAAAAGTGAACTGATGAAGGTTATGCTCTAGTGATAGTTGTAATTTGGCATTAATTAATAAATAGCAAATACAGACTAAAACAATCAATATACATAGATTTACTTAGGAGTTTTTTTATTTTTATGATCATTATGTCTTTTCTCAGACTTTATAACGAATTAACCAAAACGCTTTTTTTCTAAACAATCATCTAAGGTGAAGAAACATACACTTTACTTAGTTAACCACTGATAATGAGATGATAAGAGAAAGAAACTGTTTGGGACGTTAGATCCCCAGAACTCACTTGAAAAGGGACCTAATTTTGTAATTTTATTTAGAAAATTTGAATTTCTTTGTTTTCGCGCCAAAGACGCTTTTGTCATCTTCATGTCGTATTTCTCACTGGGAAATATCTTAAATGCTATTGGTCCGTGGCGTCTTTTAGTATGCTATTTGGTAACTCTCCCCAAGGATGGTTTTGTACTGTATATATACGTTTTGAATTGTGTTTGTTGTTATCGCTCATTTCTGGCTGTTTTGCAGAATATACTTCCCCATTCCAAGCTTGGACTTCTCCCTCTAGTTAGCGGGGCTGGGACGCATCAATAACTAGCTTATTGGTCTTTGGTCACCGAGTTTTTGTTCTCGTTCGCCGATTAAGTGAACTCGTGATAGATTGAACCCTAGCAGAAACAATCTATATATTTTATATCAATTTTATTTTATGAAAAATATTTTCCACGATACATATGAAGAGTTGTTCTTTTTAATGATTTTTATTTGGTAAATAAAAAAATAGCTAATCCTTTATCCCCTGTTTTTTTGTTCTTCACTTCAACATATAACGGAAAACAATATAAATGTATGATATGAAATAACAATTTATATTCACTCATAATGTAAATTTACCACACCCATAATGATTGTTAACACGTATCATTGTCAATGAATTTATTCAGGTAAGATAAAGAAAAATATGAGAAAAGAAACGTTTGAAAGAAATAATAACTTATGTTTTTTCCTAATGTTGTTTAGATGTAGATTCAGTAAGTTATGAGTAATGTGAAACCTTTGATACAAGTGTACATCAGTTTTATTTCCTACCGAGTGTATTACTACAACAAGACGAAATTATCAAGGTATATCTCGAAGTCATAGAAATAATAATAATATCAGTAGGAGAAGAAGAAGAAAAGATTTCGTTTAGAGGATGTGATTCTATAAGAGAAATTGATCTTGTAGAATAACAAAAAATTAGTACAATAATTTTGAAAGTTAGTATCAAAGAGAAGATAAAGCGTAAATTCGACTGAAGTATTATATCCCATTCTGAGATATGTTATTCAAAGTCATGGATTGCTGATCGTAGTTAGTGTTTGAAACATAAATAGTTTGTCAATATCTCCCTACATCACGAATTCATGAATTGATATCATGGTTTAGTTTAGTCGCGACTAGCTTTCTTTCATTCTACTCTTAAACCAACTAACATTGTTCATTGAGTAAAGTGTTGGATCGGTATACATTAAAAGTATATATACGTATAAAACATTTAGATGTTATTTACTGTAGGGAAATCTTGGAAGTAACTTTTAAAAGTGAATAAATAAATTTATTCGTAATCGTAAATGCTTACAAATGGAGAAATGTGTTCGTTTTTTCATACTAAAAAGGAGTAATGATAAACCCACTATCAAATAAATGTTATAATTGTAGAACAATCTTATTAAATTAGATTCTACTGGATTTCATCTTGATGATATTTGGAAGTTGTGGCATTTTGACTTTGATCGTAAATTTTCGATTCTTGAATAATCCTCTAAAAATAATGGTCACTGTCGTCTATCACAATTAACCCTACTTATTCACCGGCAGATAATGATTACGTTGTTCATTCATAACAATTAATTGAGAAGACAGATGGTTATTTGAAGTCTTCTTGTTTATTATGGAAGTCGAATGAATTATAAAATTATTGTTTGTTTCCCTTATTTTGTTCACTACAAATAGAATAAAATAGTATTACTTATGTGAATGTGATAGTCAACAGCTTAGCCATTATATTTTGTTTTTTAAGTATCATGTTCCAAAAAATAGGGTGTAACGATACAAATTCAAAATCTAGAGCTCAGTACATCCAAAAGAATAAAGCTAAACCTCTTTATCTACCTTACTAGGGCTTAGGCCTGGTAATCAACTCTGTTTCAAATTAACCTAGGATTATAATGAAATTATGTAGGAGCTCTATAGTTCAAGTAAATGATTTTGGTTGAGTTGTGTTCCTTGAACTAGCTAGTTTACTTACGAAGCTCTCATTGTAGTTCTGTTACTTTTACTTAAAGTAACCCCTTATTATGTTGTCCAGACCAATAAATGAGCTTCTCATTTAAACTATCAAGCACTGAAAGCACCAAATAACATTAATTTACATATTTTCTCATCTTAAATTTCCTTCATTTAATTATCCTATTTTCGCGTATTTGAACAATCTATTAAGTATCTGCTTAGTTCCGTCTTAAGATTTCATTACTCACAATAGCTCTATTTTACATTGATAAGATATTGTTCATCTTAGTTCTTATTGTCTAACCAAAGAATTTTCATTTTTCTAACCATGTTTAGTTACGTCTACCGGTTATATGAAAATAAACGAAATAAGTTTGTTCTCGTAAGCTCATTATATTGATACAGGAATCAAGTTGAATGATTTTCATGCATTTAAAACAGTTATCCAGTCTGTTTTGCAAATGCGTCGGAGAAGTTTTGCATAATACACGTATAATATTTGTAACATATCAGATTATGAACTCTGCATTTACCCATATTCTTTGTATGAGAGTTAGTAACACTATACAGCTGAATAAATTAAAATAAATGAAATGACAGCTAGACATTTTATGAGTATTTTACTCTTTAACCATGGGGTCTTTGGAAAAAGCAAATGCGAGTAGATTGCATAATTATGGCCATAGGTATCTTAGTAGCATTGGTTTTGTATCTTGAAGCATTCGAGTGTGCAATATCAAAGTTAAGGTGTAGTGTAAAGAAACAATAAATGACTTTTTCAACTGAGGAGGTCAAGATTTATGTTACATATTCCTAGCCATTACACAGTTCAGTAAGCGTTGTAGTCTGAAATAAAAGTTAGTCGGAAGAAAAGTGGGTTTGGCCAAATAGAAAATTCCTAAAGTTAAATCTTAGTTTATCAGTATGGATTATATACTTCTCGTCTAAACTAAGGTATATATGTTTTAATAAATGTTTACTCTTATCAAGATTGGCTTTGAGCTGAATGTTCAAGTTTAAAAATCATTTTACACATTTAGTCTCCTTTGATCTGTAATTGTTTTATTTTACTAAACAAAAGACTGAATGATATACATTACATTTGGTTTTTCTATTTCTTAAAAAAATACATCTAACCTATTGTCCAACCTTTCAATAATTTGATTAGACTTTTCAAAATCTCTCATTACCATTACTTCAATCATCTGGTTACTTTTCAAAATCAATTGAAGGATGTTTAAGGGTAATGTGATATCGTCAAACCAATGATCATGGTTATTAGTTAAATGAATTAACAAGATAATGAGATTATTTTCAGAAGGGGTTTTGTGGAGATTTCAGTAATTCCAATGGTTGAAATCATGAGTCAATTAAAGCTAGACAATGGTGTACAGTGGCGCAATGTTATTCACTTAGCTACTGAGTCCTGGGTAGGATTTTGAAGAAAACAGCACTAGGTTCGAGTCCCAGAGTGAACATCATTAATAAGATGCAGGTATATCCAGCTGACGAGTCCGAAATGGGACGAAACGCGCGTCATGGATTCTACTCCTAACCACTATTCATCTTTGCCTAAAATGAACTTTTCTTAAAATCTTATCACTATTTCTAATACACCTTAAACGAAAATTTAAAAAACACTGTTGTGATAAGACTAAATAATGAAAGATATCATTAAATAGTAGTCGTTACATGAAGAGAAATAAGGAATAATAGGGCAGAACAAGTAAACGACCGATATGCATATACTCAATAGATAGTCGTTTGAGAATAACCGAATATGTACAGTTATAATTGAACTTAAATCTCACCATTCTGAATATTAAAATAATACGTCCACAGATATCCAAAATAAGTTGACTAAATATCCATTAAATTGGTTAATAGTATAATTGAAGATCTTGAATTTTTCATTTTGTACTAGGTAGAAAAGTTACACTTATAATTGAGTGATCCTGACAATTTTATAATTTCTAATATAATTCATTTTAAAATTTGGCTATATAATGATTTCAATAGTAGTTTCACTATTTATATGGAAAATAGTACATTTTTACTGTTTTTTTTTTAAAAAAAAACACGCTCCAAGTAATAAAAACAATAAGCCTCTGTTATAACTTGTGACCGCCGATTAGAGAACAATGACTTATCGATCGGATCAATGACGCGTAAACCCGTATGAGCAGCCTAAAGCTCTGATTGTTCCTGCTTTCCGCCTAGCCCAGCCAGTTAAAAGTCCAGAACATCAATCCTAGAATCCGTGATATGAATCATTATATTTCAAACATACTGAGTTTATATACCAATCAAACAGACCACAACGTACCAATAAAATATGAAACAACATTTGTACAAGAATTAGCCAGATGTGGCTGTGAATGAGGGAGGTAGTATTTAATATACTGGGTATAACTCAAGAATAGTAAGGCGTATGATAATAGTTTATGGGTGAAAATAGAGCTTATAATAAGAGAAATATGAATATGCATAGTTTAGTTACTTAGTAATTATATAATAGAAATATACGCTTAGTATCGGTCCATCAATAGATCCCAAAAGTTACCATTCATTATTCTTGTTGGGACATAACAGCCTCATAATGTTTGTTGAGTTATTTTCTTACTTTAGAATAAAAAAGTAAACAAAATTGAGCTGAATAAACTGGACAGTATAATAAATCGTCGACTTATTTTGAGAAAGATTGTATTATTTTACTTTTTTAATTTATTAAGCTGATTTACCTCAACAAGATACCATTATATATATATATATATATATATATATATATATATATATATACATTTTACAACAATTTTAAAGTAAGTAATTATTTTTCTCATGAAGTATCGTGGTTACTCAAATAATTCTATTTTTTCCTCATCTACTAAAGTCGAAAAACGAGTTGGTTACTTAGAAGTTACGCAAATCAATATTAATGATTGTATTAGACACTAAAAAGCAAGAGCAGTATATTTACAATTGAAGAACATCTGAAATTCAAAATAACTGTCAACCAACACCAAGGTCAACATTTTCAGTACAAATGTTAAAACAGTTCTACTGTATGGGGTGGAGACTTGCAGAACTACGAAAACCATCATTCAGAACATACCACAATTTATTAACTGCTGTCTACGCAAAATACTTCGGATCCGTTGGCCAGACACTATTAGCAACAACCTACTATGGTTAAGAACAAACCAGATCCCAGAGGAGGAAGAAATCAGGAAGAAGCGCTCGAAGTGGATAGAACACACATTGAGGAAAGCACCCAACTACGTCACAAGACAAGCCCTTACATGGAATCCTCAAGGCCAAAGGAGGAGAAGACGAAGATCAAAGAACACACTACGTCGAGAAATGGAGACAGTCATGGGAAAAATGAACAAAAATTGGATAGAACTGGAAAGGAAGGCTCAGGACAGAGTGGGTTGTAGAATGCTGGTCAGCCGCCTATACTCCGTTGGGAGTAACAGGCGTAAGTAAGTAAATATTAGACAAAATAAAAATATTTCACAATGTGAAAATGATCAATATCAAAACTGTGATACTGGTTGAAATTCAATGTAAAATTGAAATTCATCAATTATTTGCCTGATTTCCACTATAACAGTTATTTTTAGTAGTGGAATAAAATCAACTGAAAAAAAACCAGTTATAATGCACTAGATAAACTGTTTCAAACTATTCAGAATTGTATACCCCCCAGCAACATATACAATCGAATTCATAAATTTGAGATCACTTTAAGAGTTCATTACTTGAGTTAAACTCCAATGAATTATATTTCCCACTTTAACAATATTGTTTGTTTTGTTTTTTTGGTATATAAAGTAATGAATGCAATAAAAATATCAATAACACTATGAATTATTGTTTAAAGTTTTTCACTACTCAAAATATGAAACTAATAAGAATAATTCATTTACATTATCATAATGAAGATAAAGTTGTAGAAAAAAAATGACAACATTTGAAAGTTAAGAAGGAACAAATTGAGCGAAGAAGTTT
This sequence comes from Schistosoma haematobium, assembly GCF_000699445.3. Classification (NCBI taxonomy): domain Eukaryota; kingdom Metazoa; phylum Platyhelminthes; class Trematoda; order Strigeidida; family Schistosomatidae; genus Schistosoma; species Schistosoma haematobium. The sequence continues at coordinate 35,467,301 of NC_067199.1, read as the reverse complement.
CTTTTCAGTTAGTTTTTCATCATGGCTCTACACTAATATATATATATATATATATATATATATATATATATATGATTTACAATAATGATATAATATTCATTGAGTGGATACGTTACGTAATAATTACATAATGACATTCAAATTAACATTGAGTAATTGGAAGAAAGAGGAATATTAATATTCAAAGTAATTATTAAATCACTTCTTAAATGACACCATTGAAGAAGTCATGACTCAGAAACTACGAAGGGCTGTACAAAAAGGATTTAATGCTGCCAAATGAAATGTCATCTTCTACAACCACCCGAAAATAAAAACATCCATTAAAGACAGACTACCAGAATTCGCCAAATCTATGTGTATCTATCGTTTCAACTACTCCTGTGGAGCCAGTTACATAGGGCGTACAATTCGGCAGGGCCATCACCGCATTACAGAACATCATCCGACATGACTAAGCAAAGAACAGGTGAAAGTAATTAAAAGTTCTATTCTCTCTCACTTGGTTGACACAGGTCATCAAGTCGAAATGAATAAAGCTTTTAAGGTTATCTACAATATTCCATCAAATCTACTACATGGTTTACGAGTACGCCTTTTGCACATTGCGGAAACCATCGCAATCCATGTTCACAAACCTGACCTTTGCATCCAAAAGAAATTCGTACAACCACTTTCTCTGCCCTGGCCTTCAGTATAAGATTTCCGTCATAAGAACTATTTTTCATACTTCTTCCACTTCCTTTTTTTTAAATTTTTGTAATTTTGTTTCTATTGCTTTTGAACTTTATAGCTTATCAACATTCATCTCTTGGTTTTTTACGTAACTACTGTCCATCCGTTAAAATTCTGTTCCTTCTTTGTTTCTTATATTACGCAACGTAGCAACTTCTTGATTTAATAATTACTTTGAATATTAATATTCCTCTTTCTTCCAATTACTCAATGTTAATTTGAATGTCATTATGTAATTATTACGTAACGTATCCACTCAATGAATATTATATCATTATTGTAAATCATATATATATATATATATATATATATATATATATATATATATTAGTGTAGAGCCATGATGAAAAACTAACTGAAAAGAAATTTCTTCGCTCAATTCGTTCCTTCTTTATTTACCAAATGGCAAAATGGGAATTTTCACTATATTTGAAAATTAGGTAAGATAGAATCTATAAGATATAATTATATTAATGAGGCAATCAATAAATACCCTTGACCTTAAGAACAATACCTATATATACATATGTATACATTAGTTGACTTTCCTGTATTTATATTTAACTAAATAATAATAACATCCCTTTTATTTTCTTATATTTAAATTAAGGAAACAATGTAAAAGAGCGTTCAAACAAACAATAATGAGCCTTTTTTAGGTTATACAGACAAATATATATATATATATGGGTGAATGAATGAAATGTTTCATTATCAAGTCATTCTCATCAGCTACTCATAAACATATGTTAAATCAATAATTAAAACGGAATAACCTATTCCAAGGTAAATATATAGTTTTCTTCTATGAAATAAAAGATACAAACATTTTTTGGGGTTATTAGTTAACATAAGTTTATCAATTTATTATTTATAAATGTGACATTAATTATGTTCGAATAGTTTCTATCAACTTATCAGATTCATTCACTGTCAGAAAATATGTAGATATTTTCTTCTTGTATTGTTATAATTCTCTCTTACGGTTATAACCCAACTATTCCTATTGCTTAGTATTCTCGGACACCGATTCACCCGACAAGTCTTCCAAATCAGAACACGGTTGAACAGGAAAAGAGATTATATTCCAAATAACAAGGTTAGATGGAAGTAAGAAGCACAATAGGAAACACGTTAGTATATTTATAGTTTTTACATGAGAAGATTCTAGAATGTCTTCCAAGTATCGATTAGCGCTGATTGGATAAGAATTAGTCAATCAGTGTGCGTCAACGCAGGAGTGCATTGAGCATGATTTAATCCAACCTATGTCCCGCTAACATGTATATTTTTAAAAAGTTTCTTTTTCTTTTTGATTATTCACTCGATTCTTTATTATTTTATGTCTCTATGAAGTTTTTCGATAAACATTTGACTTGATTAGAAATTGGATTATTTACTCATTTAGCTTATATTACCCATAATGTTTCTGATAAGTAATTTGATAATTTTAAATAATTTACAATCTGATTCAAGTATACACTATATACTAATTATTTTCTAGCGTTTATAAGTGTATAGAAACCTTTTTTATCAACAGGGTTCTGTAGTTTTAAAAATAATACATTGCCTTCAACGACAACAACTTACCAATCCAAAAAAAATGAGTCTGAATTTCATAGATTTAATTACGTTTATTATCTTTAAGAGGTATTCGAATGGAACAACTTTAATTCATTTTATTCCATGAGGTTCTTATCAATCGCTTTTAAAGTAATAAAAAAAACATTAAAAAGTTGACGTACTTAAAACAGTGAAATTCACTACATGTGGCTAAGCATCATTGTAGTGGACTAGAATAATTGTTATATAGTCGAAGAAATATAAAAGAAATATGAAATGTGTCACAACTGAATATGATTTTCTAGGAGCCTTCTAAAGGGTGAAACAATAGCAAAAGATTATAGAGCTAAAAAATTAATTGATTATGTAATAAAGGAACACAACCTAATGGTCATTAAGAGTAACACAAATTAAGATCATTCAGCTAACAATGGAATTATTAATTCGAAAAAAATAATAAAACGAACCAGTACTTGTTCGACATAACTAATACAATTCAGAATAAAGCACTTATTCCTAGGACGAAACAGCCGTCGAGTGCTTCCAGGTTTTCAATGGTGGTCTAGCTTCAACTAACTCATGATTACAACCTGTGAAATTTACTAAAATCTCCACAAAACGCATTCTGATATTGATAAATTGTATCATTTCAGTCGCTAATGGGTGAATATAAAAAAAAGCTGTTTATAAATGTCAGATTAATAGCATTTAATTTATTATGAACTGGTTTATGTTTTAAAAATCTATGATAATATTCAAGAAATTTCGTTTTCAATATATTTACTAAGACAGTTATTTGTCAAAACATCAACTGAAAATCAGTGTTTTCACGAATAAACTGATGTTTAAAACATAACTTAACAGTATGAAAGTTTCGATCCCCACAGGTCTCAGATAAAGTCTGTTTTTAGGCGAAGAGCTTACTCCTTCAGGCAGTTTCAAATGTAAATAAAACAGCTGTTTAGTGGTTCCTCAGTTCACAGTTTTTCCTAGCCGATGTCACATGGTGATGAAGATCACTATTCCGATCCTTTTTCATACCTATCCGCAATGTTATCCTATTAGTAAGTCAAAAGTAACATAAAAACCGTAATTCAAATGGCTTAATAAGCAAAGCTTTGAGCAAGTGAACGATGAACAACCAGAAAATAAACAAGTAGAAAAATATCTAACAAATTTACGACGACAAATATAAAGGAGTAAAAGTGTAATATAGGATGGACATGTTTTAAAATGATAAACTAGATTATAGTTGCTATAAAATTAGGATAATTGAATACATGGCCTACTCAACATGACTACCTATCTAAAAACGCAGTTTATAGATAGGTATTTTTAGTTAATTAATGGTTGAATTCAGTGAATAGATAGTTTATATAGCTATTGACAGTTGCATAATAAAATCACACAATTCATTTTTTAAAACTTTCGTTACGTCATGCTATCAGCGAGTTCTGTAATAAATATTCAGGAAAACTTGGAAAATAGTTCATTTGCACACCAAAGTTTGAATTCTTCCTACTTAATAATTATGTGTTACTTAACAAAATGTAGATGGTTAAGGAAAGGAAGTTTTCTTTCAATGATGTCACATAGTAAAGCTTTACCGTCATATTTTTAATTAATTTTACAAGTAAGAATCTACCATAAAATAGGAAACTGTAGTATCATTAACAAAGACATCAACAGATAATCAAATATTTTTGAGTGCTGAGTATAATTTATGTGGTGAGTAAAGTGTTATAATCGTGAAAATAACACATGAGAGAGAGATTTGGAAAATAAGTGACCATTTGATGAATATGAAGAACACAGAGATAAACAAAGGTTAAAAACAAGCTATAAAATAGAAGCCACATTACTAGGAAGATGGTAACATAAAGGATTGAGCATGTTGCTTCTAAACATAAAGAAAAAGCTTGAAATAATAAATTTCCAAAGTATACGATATGTAAATGTTTTTTCAGCTTTTCTAAGAGCCAGTTTGTTTCAATTTATAAGTAAATTTAACTGAATATTTTGGTGGAGACAGACAACAGGAATTTAATATATGTTTAACATTTACTTTCTGAAAATTTCACCTATAAGTATCTTCGTTTGTAATTGGGAAGAGCATACCTTGTGTTGCTATAATAAACTGCTCCATAGGGAAAAAAACCTTGTAAATACAAAGTGAGATGACCTAAACAGCCAGTTTATCGACAATTCATTTTGCTTTCACTTATTCCCGAAAAGATAACTAAGTACAAATGCGTATAATAAAATACAAGTTTTACTATTTGTACCAAAACATAATTAAATCCGCAGTTTTGTTTACTTTTATTTCTTCATTTTTAGGAGTAATGTACAGCTTTTATGGTACGGGACAAGGTTATCAATTACCACTTATATCAATATACCATTTAAATAATGGATTCTACAACATATTCAACAAGACATATTATACATTTTTTGACATACACACGACAACTATCTGAAAAAACTAAAATAAAGTGTTTTTAAGAATATCTTTAAATTATTTGTAGAAATAAAAGTGTAAAGCTTGGTTCCATACATCTGTTGATAAAACGTTTCTTAAATATCAAATCAGTTAATATATTTATGAATAACATAACTTGAGATTTCTCATGTGAGCTGCGACCACCTGATGAATCATAAATATGATGCTTAATTATTGTTTAACCGAATTTTGTGATTTCATTGCCTTGGATTTATCATCTGCATAAAACTTCAAATTCTTCTGTTTATGCTCACTTAGCATAGACTGTTTAATACCGTAGCTTTTGAAACCTTTAAAACAAACAGTTGTTTCGGATTTTGAAATTTTTTGAATTAGTTTTGTAAATCTTTTCAGTTTTATAAATAACCGGTTTAAAAAACTATTATTTGCTTGTGAATATGGCATATCGTGAACAATCATTGGTTGAAATTCACTATTTGTAGATTTACTTTGACGCATATAACAGTCATTACAAATATGTATATTTTTTTTGAAGTTTAACCGTGAAGATAAATAAATAGGGAGTTGATCAAGGCAACAGGGTACTGTTGGTCTATTGATACTACTGGCAGATCCATTTGACCAGTATATTACAGCACATGGGACTAACTTTCTGTGTAAAGAAACGGAAAAAAATAAATGAATTAAAAACAACTACTGACATGGATGCATTGCACATGAAGTCCATTATCTAACTGGTGCCTTTGACAAAAGCGTTTTAAGCTTAATTAAAACAGTGTCCGATATTTGCCTATTTTTTCACTCTTATATATTTATTAAAAGTCACTTAACAAAGACAGTAATCATTCCGAGTTCTATATGCTATTATAAATTGAGCAAACCAGCCACTTCTGATCTGTATTTAAGGTGGAATCACAAGCAAGAATGTGACCAACGAACATACAGACATTAAGAACCTCTTTAACTATCCTGTAAAGTGTAATAAACTTGACAGAATGTTACTGGATAAAGAGAACGTCATTTTTTGATGAGCCTTCACTTTAACTTGATATGGTGAAGGAGAAAGCCCATCTACTCTTTTGTCTTCACTACTTGCACAATTCTGTGTCTGTTATAAAAGCGTGTAAAATTTGTTTCAACCTGAAGACTTGAATGTTCAGCAATAAAATAACTTCGTAAGCAGCATACAATGATTTTGTGAGTGAGATATTTTAACCGATAAGTAATCGATTTCAAGGAATATTGGCTGTTTATTCAGCTTGAATAGACACATCAAACAGCAATTCTCTTTAATTTTGAAAGCAAATAGATTTCACTTATTATAAACTTCAATCAACTACAAATTATTTCTACGGAAATTACTGCACAAAACATCTAGTTTACTTGCTAATACAGCTACCTCAAAGACAACTGGTATACTGTTACCATACGTTTCGTGAACTTGTACTACCAAGGTCATAACTAACAAGAAAATTTTATTGGATTACCGTTGTTTCGTGCACTTCATTAGTACGCTTGAATCCCTATCATTACACGTCTGGAAACTCGAAATTTGAATGGCAAAGACGTTTTACTAGAAAATTGACTTTGCACGAATTGAATGATGGTAAGTGTTTCAAATAACTGAAGTGTGAAATTTCAGTTGAGTTCGGGTTTTATAACGTTTTTGAACTGTTAAAACGTCATGACAATATTTGAGTCAAAATACATCATAAAAGGTACTACTTACCTAACATCCATAGAATGATGATATATAGTACTTCTGTCAGATATTTCCACCGGATTTTCTCTTAGTCTTGGACAAACTGAGTTTCTGTTTATTGTTCCAAATATACGTTCCTTCTTAGAGTAACTGGTGGATTCCAAGTCATAACAAACATAATATAGAGGTATATATAAGGAGCTTCCTGAAAAGTCTTTATTTTTAAATGTTGTGTAAAGTAAAGACTTTGAAGAACATGATGTATGATCTGATTTCTTGAATTCAGGAGTAATGTGTATTCCATCCGGTTTGCAGGCTGACTTTAGGTCATTTATAATTGATACATTTAGCAACTGATTATACTGAGCAATTTTCCCAATTAACATTTCATTTTGATTGACTGATAAGTCACTAGATGTTTTATGTGCAATAAGTGTTTTGTCTAATATTGAGAAGTTTTGAGTTTCACGGCCATAGTTTCCACTTATTTCCTTCATATGAAAGTTCAAGATCCCATGTGGTAGTTTGTCAAAGTTGATCGGTTGATTTGTAGCTGAGTTTACACTTGTAGCAAAAATATTGGAAATCCATTGTTTAACATATAATTGCGGAAAAAAATCATTGTAGTACATACGTATCATTCAATTAAATTGACTGCTATGATACCCAAATATGTGCGTACAATCATCGACGTACCACAAAATACAATAATAATCTTAAGTGAGCTTATTACATGTAGTCATAAAACACCATAAAGCTTCAAACTTTTTAACTTATGGAAGGTTTTATATAAAGCTAATATATTCGAGAAACAAGTTATATAGTCAGGTAAATACATAGATTAAGACGTTTCTATCTTACTTAATTTATACATCTTGGAACATTTAGTAACCGGCACAACGCGCCATCATTTCAGTAGCCCTATCCAAATAATCAAAATACGTTTACTTATTGAGACAAAGTAGCTAAAGCAAAAAACAAAGTTATACTTGTTTTGTTAAAAATCACACAACAAAGAACGCTCCAAATCTTGTATACTAGCTTTTCGTAAATTTACGCGGTCGTATGAGCTTTAACGGTAATGTTGTATAACTTGTATTTGAAAGAGCCTACTAATTATGTCCGACATGGACCACAATTCAGTTAATTAATTACCAAGTCATCATATTTTTAACTGGTCGTCGCTATTAAGATCTAATATTTGTACTATAAATTATGTTTTCAGTAAAATTTTATAACTTTAATCACTCTCATTTCTTTGCTACTTATCTTCATATTTTATAAGCGCACATCAAATAGTAATTAATTTTTCCCAAATTTGTTTCTCAAGGCACTGGGCAATTGAAACTGATCTTAAGTGGACTCTGATTGAATACATCCATCTACATAAATTGATTGCTTAAGTACAGAACACAACACAAACTACTTCAAATGCACTAAGCACATTTTTGACGACTATGGGGACTTAAATAGTGGAATTATGATAAATTACAAATCAGCTACAGTCTTTGCTTACAATTACTAAGAAATCAAAATTATAAGAGAAGACTTTTATATATGAGCTAGAATAGTAATTTCATACCGACTGAAAAATAACAGCTCCTCATATTCATAAACTCAACAACAACAAGACAAACGAGTTCAGACGCTTGATTTTTTCGATGCTGGACCATTAAGTTTTCGCAACGAAGTGTAGAAAGCATTAATGTATCTGGCTGTACGTGCCTAAAGATTAGCTTCAAGCTGGTTAAATGAAAATCTGAGACGTTTAAGTAATAGTCACTAGATAACCAGCGAACTTCGTTTGAAATTGTGCAGCTGTGAATACGAAAGGACTGAAAAATTAGCTAACTCGTGTTGGTCTCATCATACCGTCGTGCTGAAACCTCTGAGCTAGTGTTTTACGCATACTAAGTAATCTATGCTGACAATGTACGGGAAATTTGAAGCACATTATATCAATTTTAAGATTTTTAACAGTCATAAACTTCAATTTTTCTAGTTTGAGCAGTGAGAGCACCTCGTTCATAAGCGGTTATTAAATATCGTCATTTAATAGATCTATACCCATGTGAAGTAGTAGTAGGAAAATACTGAAGTGTCCAGGACCTATATTGTAATATGGTTGGCAACGATAACGAAAAATAGTGGAACATATTGTCGAATGATAATATCAAGTTTTTAGCAGTCCGATTGATTTAAATTTGAACCTGAAATTGTATGAAGTGTCTCTACAACAACTTTGATTATCATTTCATGTACGCCCTTAACTGTACAGTTCAACTAGTCAACTAATGCTGACCGGTGTGTTAGACACACAACAATAAGAATCGACGGCCGGTTTTTTGAATGACCAAATTAATGCAAACCCACAGAATCAGATCCGCATTTCAAATGGAAAAGTCATGTCAAGGTTTTATTGTTGATTCAATATCCAATATCTCAGTCGCGAGACAGTACAATTGTTCGATTTGTTTACATTCGCTTCTTGTTGCTTCAGTACAGTTCCAGGTATTCAGCAGTGTTCGATGGGCGGTAGTCTGGCGACTTGACTGCACTACTTTTAGTCAATATGGTAGTCATTCATGGATTTGTATATCCTATTATCTGGGTGAGTGCGTTTATCTCAGAGCGATTGGGATACTGGATACCAGCAGCAATCACATTCCCAGACATTAGGTTGGTCGTTTGTAGTGCCCAAATTATAAGGCGGTAGTTTGAGAGCTGAGATTTTATTATTTTGAGGATAAATTAATGTTATTTAAGTGGTAATTGAAAGAATAAAGGGTTAAAAGGAGATAACGGTTAGTGAGACAGAAAGAACTTACTGATATGGGCAGTCACGACCGTGCGTAAGTTACGAAATATGCTTTTGATAAAGCTAGTACATTTGAGAGATGGCGATTCACGGATGGGTACTTGTTTGTCTGGTCCCTTCCTGAGGCTATCGACTGAAGGATCTGTATCTATTTTGTAGAGGAGGAAAACTCTTAATGAGAAAAAATGTAAGGGTGCCTAGGTGTTTCATATTTGGTGTGCAACTTTACTAGGCGGGGTAGCCTTGTGGGTGGTAATGATGATGCGCTGGTAATATGTACGCATTCGGTTGGGTTGGTGTACTTACTATATGGTATGCCACTATCAGATCACCTTGTATTCTCCTAAAGTTCAACAAAACTAAGCCCAGGTGTTGAAGTCAGCCATCGTAATACGTTCATTAAGATCTATCCTCCACCAGGTTGTCTGGTCTAGGAGAACGGTGTCTGTTCTAAAGCAAAGAGTATTGACGACCTTGTAAACTTCAAGGAGAGGGTGTGCATACGCTATAATCAGTGTTCGGAGCAACTCTGGCATGAATACAGCGAGTTGTCTAAGCATAAATTTCAGAGATGAATTTGTCTCTTTGTATCTCCTATGTAGTTTGAGCTTATGTCTAACCTCTCTGAAATTACAAGCCCGAAACGAAGCTCTCTGGAAACGTTCGGAGTGGATTTTCATCGATGAGACATAAATTTTTGTTGAACATGGCAAAATTACCATGATATTATATTTCAGTAGGTCACGTTTCACTAACTCCTCCATTGTTGTAAGATGTTTTTGTAGCTCAAATGAATCCTTCCGGAACTCTATCTCATCTCAACAAGTCGGTGCAGCCGGGTTACATTCATCTAACTGGTTGCTATAAAGATCAGTTACAGGAGTTGATCTAAGATTGGTTCTTGTGAAACTATTGATGTTAGACCTTCTGACTCTCTTGGATTATATTTACCTTGGTTCGAAATATCATGTTCTCTAGGTAGTTTCAGAGGCAAGATAAAAGTGGGCCAGTGAAACATACCTTTGCAAACTTCATTGTGGGAAATACATGAGTTACTGTGTCAATGACCTTAGCGAAGTAGAAGAATACTACATAAACCGGTATCGTCTAGCTTTCTCATTCAATGAGCCATAGTGTGATTCTGATTACTCAGTTGGAGATTTAATCTTGTCCTTTCAGTTGAGAGGTCCCATTTGAATACATTACTCTAAGATACTTTCATGGCGTTGAGATCTTTACGGTGCTTCCTACATAAATGGGGATTTTCGACTCCTTATCAACCTCTGAATTAAGACTCCATTAGTCATAATGTTGGTACTGGTGTATGATAATTAAGAATATTTGAATTATAGTAATAACTAAGAATCCCAGAAATAACGCAATTGGATCAAGAAGTACTAGATAAGCACAAACGAATGTACTGTATATGGAATACGAAATCAGGCATTCCACAAGTACAAAAGAACCATTAGTTCACTCAAACATCACATCCGCCACGGCTTAAATTTGTGTCTAAATGTCTGTAATCGACTGTACGTCTTCTTCTTAACTTCATCCTGTGTTTGTCCGACAGTGTACGGAATAAAGTCTCAATATTATCTAGATTGTACTCATTAGTATTAGAACTAACAACCGAAATCAAAACAGACTCACTTGCTTCCTGGGATTGTATACAATCGCCGTATCCGTTGTGTACAGAAACCACCATATAGAATTTATAGAACACATTTCCCAACACTATCCTCTCCCCACGAAATAATGTTGCATAATTATATCCCCAAGCTATGATTGTAGTCTCATTTAAAATATGTTTCTCACATTGACGAGAGTAAACATTAGAAGTGACATCGTAATAAGCATAAACAGCAGATGATATGAAATAATCCGAATTATAATCAAAATCGAGTTCATTTAGTACTTGTGATTCAGATTGAAAAAGTTTCCCACAAGAAACAAATGCAATATGGGGAAAAATATTATTTGATAGAACATCACGATTTGATTCTTCTGAAATAGTTTTCTCAAATTTATTAAAAATGTCATTGCAGAGTAAAAGACCATTAGAAAAATCAGCATCTATCAAAACTACATCAGGTTTTCGATCATGACCAGGTTCATTCAATATATTTTCCTCAGATTTGTAAGGAATTTAATCAGAAATATGTGAATCATTAGGAAGAACCATATTTGGTACAATAACATGAGAAATCTGATACGTCGATTGATTAGAAACTGTTGTCTCGCAAGAATTCTGAGTTTCACTTAACTCTGAACTGCTATATGACTCTACACTGTCTTTTGAAATCGTTGACAAGGATAAATGATCATTAAGAACACTAAACTTAATAGAATCAGTATTACAAAACTTAACATTAGTTGCAGCAAGATGAACAGTAGTATTACAAACTGACTGAATATATCCAATATCACCACATTTAAAGCACTTAAAATTACGAGAATTACATGAATTAAAGAAGTGGAAACTGACACAGGACAAACATTGACCAAACTTGTGCCCATCTTCATGAACTGCATCGCAACTCATCAATGAATTATCTGCATAACATTGAGTATGCACTGGTTTGAGATGACGTAATGTAGTGCAATTTTTTATATCCTCATGATTCATTTTACGAAATCTTTCTTCTTTACCGCATTCGAAATTTGTACACTTAACACAGTCTAGCAGTAGTTCCTTGAGAGCTGTATAAGGAAGTGAAATGGGCTTTTACGGTGAAGTCAAAGTTTTTAATAAACTATATGCTTTTTTCCGATGAATGTGAGGAAATGTGCTAAAATATTAACATCTTCATCATCTTCCTTGGTCATAGCTCAGATTTCGAACCTTTCAAAGTAATCCTCAAAAGCATTAAAATCTGAATGTATGTCCAACGGTTCCATCAGAGGCTCCATCGAGACACTAATATGATAATCAGGAGTATTTGAATTATATCGTGAACTAATAATCCCAGAAATAACGTAGCCGGACCAACAAGTACTAGATAACCACAAACGAATGTACTGTATTTAAAATTCGAAATCAAGCATTCAAAAAGTACAAAGGAATCATTAGTTCACTCAAACACCACATGGTGAAAATGCAATTTCTGTGCATGCCGTCCAATAGATTAAAATGCAGAATGTGAAACAACTTAAAGAGGCAAAAATAACGGAGTTAAGTGGATATATTCCACACAAGCTGAGGACCTGAAAGACACTTGAAATTGCAGTGTTACATTTGACCTTCCCAGCAAGGAAATTCACATGGATCTAGTAACTTATTCACAAGTTCAGTGTTTGTGGGAAAATGCATGTTTGTTGTAGCTGAAATAACTAGGAAGAGAATTTGATTGATATAGCTGGACCTGCCGCACAGTGGTTCAAAATTTGTATGATTATAGTTGTCAGATTTGTTATATTGGTCATCTATCAGTATGGCGGAGACGCAGTTTGTTTCCTTGAATGTGTTAAAATATTACAAATTGGTAGTGGAAAAGTGTATATTCCTGGTGATTTGTGAGAGGTCAAAGACTTAACTCTGGACTTGAAGATTGCATGTCTTACAGTACCTAGTTTCTATTGCTAATGTTAATTGAACAACAAGAATTCCGAAGTTCAATAATCAGAAAATAAATGTACACATGACACATTTTCCCCACTTATAAGGTCACGGCCAAGTTAACCGTGAGTTTCTCAAAGTTTTACAACCACACTCTACAGTCGTTGTCATAAACCAACCAACTGATTCTTGTTTCGTCCTCCACTTAATTACGGAATACGATACAAAACTTACGGCATTCGGACACGTAGAACCCTAAAGTCGTAGATCAGGAGAAATGATCATTGAGTAAGAATATAAAATGTACAGAAAAACATGAGTACTTATAGCTCTCAGTGTTGGATATAATATTATGGTGCGTGCTACTTATATTGATATAAGTAGTATATGACGCGGGTCAGAAATGTAATGTCTGGCGGCAGAAGATAGGGAAGATCAAGAAAGGAAGAGCGGAAATAGAAAGCAATTGGTATGGAAATGCGAGAACAACGAAGTCCGAGACAATTATTGAACATTTTGCAAATTAAGTATTATAGTATGGTTTTTCTATTTTACCAAGTAACTGTAATTTTGTGCTAAATTCCGTTGTCCTTACCTGTGTTCTCCTTCACTACATCACTTTAATTCAGTAAATCAGCAAGAAGGCAAGTTATGCTGTCATCCAGTCGGAGTATGCTATGTATATGTTCTAGAATGCTCTACCAGGTTCCGATTGCACGGAGTCGCTTCGGCTCCTTTGGAGTCTCATGAAGCTTTGTAGTGGTTTTCGAAACCGACTTTACAATTCTAAATAGATATTCACTGCCATATCATAAACAAATAAAGCACTTGCCATTTATAATGTGGCAGAAATGTGTAGAATTATGGTCTACTTCGACATTAGTACCTCTCTGATAATAGACTTAATCCTAAAATTGTAGATTTGTCATGATGTAATTGCCTAATCTATAAGATCTTAGGTGGCAATCACATTATTGTCTACACTGACTCATCGTATTGCAAGTCATTAATATATGATGAACACATTTAGGCTGGAGATAGAACAATATATTTAATATGGATAAAAATAATGTTACATAAGTAAGACCATGTCTGCAAGGCCGAATTATGCCATGCGATCAGTTAATTGAATTCCTTCTTCCTGCCTTCTCCATCGTTTGGTTTTTCTCGGCGTTATATATCCATCTTCCTAGTTGTCTCGTGTTCAGCTTTGAGGATTATGTGGTTAGGGCCAATGCTGCTATAAATGTCATACAAGGAAACGAGTTTATTTACTACCCTTATATATTAGCTTCTGCTTGGAAGAACATTCCTTTGTTTTATTTTCACGTCATGTATTTTCAATCTATTACTTTAGTAAAACGACTTGAACATCAAATGTAAACCAACTAAATAATTAAATTTCATATTTTCTAGGGTTATTTAAGATTTCTGCGGTTTGATATGGGATATAAATTACATTTTTTAATTACTGTGATATTTTTCAAGTGATTTTAAGCTTCAGTGGAGCAGTCTAATCCGGTACCCAGAGAACTTAGAAATAAGTTACAGGAAAAACCAGTTTAATTGTGGTTGGAAACATGTCATATGATATATTTTTCAGGTTCATCGGTTAATTTAGAATAACTGATTTCATTTTTCCTATTCACAGTGTTAATGATCACGTTCAAATTGTACCGATCAAACTAGGTGTGGAGTACCGAATTCAGTACTTGGTCAAAAGCATAGGTTTCCCAACTGATACTCTGAAAACTAGTTTTCACTGCAGAACAATATAAACCCACAAAACCTTGAAACTCAAAAAGCATAGGGTAGCCAGTTTTTCTGAGACTTCTATAGATTTATAACCTAAAACATGATATTCGTCTGAACCCCAGTCCAACAGACAGAACGATGGCTACGATACTTTTACATAATTGTATCAGGAACAAAGTGTTAATATTTAAAACCGCAGTCAACATGTGATATTATGAAATAGCTAAATGATAACATTTGTGGTATCAGTAATAAATACATGATCACTAATATAATTCGTAAGTAAATATTGCTCATTTTGAGGTGTAAAAAATCTGAAACTTTCATGGTCAATAGAAATTCTCTCTTATTTTGCCGGAAAAAATAACCACAACAGAAATTAAAATACGCACAGTTAAGAAGTTCCTTGGTTCTATGCTCTAAAATTTTAAATAATCATCTTCACTTTTGTAACATTAGATTTCATTTCCATTTCAAATTTACTTCATTACAGTAACATATACAAATTCTGTAAATTATATGGTACACATTATCATAGTGGTAAACGTACAAACTCTTTAGCTTGATATTTTGCTTCTAGATTACATCTCATCTTTATGTGTTGCTTTTATGGTATTTATGCCAAAGCTATTCAAAAGAAGTCATTTAGTAACACAAGAAACTTTATAGTAATTAAAATCACTTTAGATAAAAATTGATTAAAGTAAATACTCTCGTGATTATTTAATGTCAATATATTAAATAACAATGAAAGTAAATTAGACATCTTTGGATGACATTCTGTCCGTACTTATACAGTTACTGGCCTCTATTCGAATTCAATACTCAATCTTATTTAACTTTTTCCTTATAGCATAGAATCTGATCTAATCCAAACGTTTAGTTAAGTTGATTTTATTTTGAGGAGACAAAACTAAGACAATTTTATTTTTATCAGATGGGTTTTGTGGATATTATAGTAATTTCAATGGTTAAGATCATGAGTCAATTGAAGCTAAATCACCATGGAAAACTTGGAAGCACTGGACGGCAGGGGGAGAGGTCGTGGATGCGCACTGCTGAGGAGTCCCACAATAGGACCAAACGGCCACTGAAAATTTACTAGCATATTTATAGTTTTCTTACTAACTTTTCCTAAGTATGAATAAGCGTTCTATAAATAAAATACTGTATCTAATACAAATTCATGTAGCTTCAATCAAGCTCATTAATGTTCAGAGACTTTGAGGCATTTCACTTCATCGTTATCTTAGTTTAGTAATGTTCTCTTTTTATTCACAATTCATTAGTGTAAATATTAGTCCATCGACTGATAAGACCTCAATTAGAATGATAATGTACATTATTTGTGTTATGGATTAAGTATTGAGCATTTATTGTTCTTACTGTTACTTGTAATCCAAAGTGTGAATAATAATAATAATAATAATAATAATAATGATAAAGATTTGTATTCTGTACAATTGTTCGAATAGAACATGACACTTCAAAATCAGATAAACAATTTTTTATTATTACTTACTTATTGTTCAATTGGAGACTTTTACAGGATGGCCTATTATAATAATGAAAACATTTATTACAGTCAGTTATGACCCTATAAAAATCGTAGTAATAATCTATGGTACAATGAATTCAAGAACTTGAAGATACATTGGATATGATAGAATCAGATAATATTTTGTGGAGGCCCTTTATTTTGTCATCATTTAGATCGAAAGATGTTCTCAAAAGGGCTCTCCACTCTGGTGGCCCAAGATCTGACTCCAACATGATCGTAATGAATATTTGTTATCGTCTATCCTCGTATATAATCATCGACTTAAGTCGCGTTAGTCAATAACGAAATTAAATAAGTCGAATAACGAGAATGGACTTGTGAACACATATATTTTGTATATGAAGCGAATGGAATAGAGAGAAGAGAAACAACGCAGAGCGGAGATGGCGGATAAGACAACTCCCGTTTAATCAAGCGTTAATCAATACTTATAGTTACACAAAAGTAGGTTACAGACATGTGATGAGTAATGGGGTAAGAAATGTACACACACCTACGCGCTCATATAAAAACAGTCAAGCGAATAAATAACAAGGTCAGAATTGTGAATCAAGTAGAATGAACAGAATGGGCTGTCCGAAAGCTAGAATAAGGTATATGGGCTTAACATAATAACCGACACTACAAACACTAATCTCCAAGTTTTTTTTAACAATTTCTCTCGAAGCTTAGAAATAAGAAACCCAATGAGGGTTAGAATGATATTTGATTATAGGCAAAGGTAGAATAACTTAGGTCTTTTAAACAGACTATCTACAAAAAGAAAAGTCTTTTATGCTATATTATACTATGATCTAATGGGGATCACTTTTCATTCACCTTTGCTAGTTGTATAGAGTAAACCTAACAAGATCAGTATCATTATCAAATGTAAACGATATGATTTATTTTGGGGGCGATTATTTACTATTATAATCTAAACAAATAAATACATCAAATAGCATTAAGTATGATGCAAACACCAAGTGTATTAGGTAAAAATTAGTTATTTCATAAGAATTATTTCGAACTATTGAACACATGTCATAAGCTATACCATTTCAACAAGTGAAGCTTCATAAATAGTTGACCGACTGCATAACCAAAAGAAGTATTAAACTTAACTAATAACAAAATAATATGCTTATTTTAAATCATGAATTTCAAAACTGTCATTTGTAAAACACAAATTCAATATTAGAAAGACTTTTTTTGTAGATATGATAGTAATTTTAATAGTTC
Source organism: Schistosoma haematobium (assembly GCF_000699445.3). Classification (NCBI taxonomy): domain Eukaryota; kingdom Metazoa; phylum Platyhelminthes; class Trematoda; order Strigeidida; family Schistosomatidae; genus Schistosoma; species Schistosoma haematobium. The sequence goes on along the minus strand of NC_067199.1, from coordinate 35,449,926 downwards.
AAATCATGAGTCGATTGAAGCTAGACCATCATAGAAAACTTGGAAGCACTGGACGGTTGTTTCATCCTATTAATTCAATAGTTCATAACCAGATTCATATACTAGATTCTTTGTTATTTATTTCATTTTAATCTAATTCAAGCTTAGAAAATGTATAATTAGTAAATAGTAAATATGAGTTTGTAGCGTGGAGTCGAGTCGCGGTTGACTATGAACACCACTGAAAGAAGACTACGTGCCAGTTAACCGATAAAATCCCCCGTAAGCCAAATATCAGAAGGCAGTTGATGGCTGTAGTCGAGATGTATTTGTTGGCGATCTCGTGGTATCGAAAGGATACCGAGATCGTGCCAAAAGAAGTACAAGCTTGGTTACCGAGCATAACGAAACCCGTGCAAGGTCACAATCAAAAGATAATGGAGCAATAATAGAGTAGGAATATGGATGTCTTTAGCACAGTAAAACAATCACTAGTACAATTGGTTATAATAATGATTGTTTCCATTAAATCAATCGCGTTCTCTTGGTAAAAGTAGGTCACTACGAGTATATGAGAATAACCCAATAATAAGCCAATCCAACCAAAACAATAGAAATTAAAGTGCAAATTCGAAATCAATAACAATAGTATAATGAAAGATTGAAATAAATAGTAATAAAATGTTTCAAGTGTATAAGGTCTAGAAACTCTATTATAATTGTATTTGCAATAATTTGTTTGTGCTGTTAAAAAAAACGTATTAAAGATATAAGTATGTTGTTGTCGTTGTTAGCGGCGGCGGTGGTGGTGTTAAACTTTCAGAGGTATAAACATTTGGGAAGATAAATAGGATCTATTTATGTTACAATCCATTACATATTATCATTCGTTTGTTTTTCTAGAAAAAAAAATCGATAACCAGAGTTATACTAAATGCAAACAGCCTAATTAACTAGTGTAAATGATTAGGTGATATAGGTCAAAAAAAGGGTTTTTATCACTCAGTAATGTATTTAATGAAATCTGAATATTAATGATAAGATAAATTAAAAAATAGTTCAATATCTTCATAAATATCTATAGTTTACAATAAATAGTGAATTTACCTAGATAAATATTGAAAGTAAGAAGAACTGGAGAATTGTTTATACCTGGTACAAAGAAATGACGAAGCATCTATGAGTCTAGTATATGATGTTCATGGTTTAAAGTGAACTCGTTAATTTCAGATCAACGAGTTAGAATCAAATGATCTACATTTCCAACTTCAGTCGGACTTTTGATTTATGCAATGATTATTTACTTTTTAAGTAATAGCTATTTTACACTGATGCTTTAGAACTCCATTAGTCACAGGTTCTTATTAGAACTCCAAGAAGTGTTCTAGGAGTTAGTCTCTCATAAACCCATCATTATTAAGATAGGCTTATGGAGATTATTGAAAAACTAGTAGAAAATCACAGAATGACCCTCACTAAATAATTGTGCTGATGTTGAGTATGTAAATATTAGTATGTCAGCTCGTCAGTCTACAGGTGATGCTATTTCAGCAAGACCATAAGTTAAAGGGTTCAAACACTAACGAGGTCGTTAGTACATATTATTAAGGATTCCTACAGTGGGATAATACAGCTGTTCTGTTTTCCACGATTTTCAATAGCTGTCTAGTTAAGATTAGTTCCAAATGTGAAACATAAATTAAACAATCCTACTAAACTTCATATAATATCAAAAAGACAAACCAGGTGATTTTTTACGTATCGTAAGTTGTAAAACTAAATTATCATAGATTCATGACTCATATCCGTTACATTCTGGTGGGGATAAGCATAAACTTGTATTATCAGAAGAGGGTTCTGTGGAGATTTCATTAATTTAATAGTTGAATTCATTAGTCAATTGAAAATAGACCACCACGGAAGACCTGGAAGCACTGGACGGCCTTTTCGTCCTAATATGGGACTCCTCAGTAGTGCGCATCCACGACCCCGTCCCGTGAGATTCGAACCCAGGACCTATCGGTCTTACGCACAAACACTTAAACTCTAGACCATTGAGCCGGCATCCAACGGTGTTAATATCTAAATTCAACCAATTCACGAAATTGAGCCACGGTCCACCTTTACCTTCAGTGAGTTACTATCTCACGACAGACCTGGTTGAACTCTTCTGGTCACGGCTTCTCACCAGCTTCGTTTGACTCACGAATTCAACAATGAAATAAACTTATATATTAAGTTACCATTATGGGTAATGAAGATATACTTGAAGTAGGAAAAAACTTTCAGTGGAAATTATTTATGTCTTCTGTTCTAGCTGTTTGTAATTACTCCTTAGCGTAGTATAGACTATTATTTAGTTTACTTTGATTCTGATTGCCAAATGAATATTTCACCTGTGCTAGAAATAATGAATTCGACAGAAAGTTAAATACACTTTTCAGAACTATGAAATTAAACGTCATAATTACTTAGAATTAAGATGGTGTTTAATTCGCCAACATTACGACTAATGTTGAAATTATTCATTTTAAAAAGTAATAGCATAAAATAGTTGTAGTATAAGTAAAAATTATAAATTAAATAGACTAACAAGTTTCTATTCAATTATATCTTCAGAACAAATTACATTGAATTGCTTTTACACTGATGCACTCGTATCAATCAGCATCATTGCTTTATAAATCTTAAGGTTGACTTGGTGATATTCTGTGAATTAATCTCCTTTATAACAATGGAAAAGAATTAACCAAATACGATTACTTCTTCGAATATATATATATATATATATATATATATATATTTCAAACATTCATTTATCTAGAGAGTCGATAAGAGTATATAGTATAGAGAGGCATTCATGAGCCTATTCACGATATTTATTTGTCAATTATTTTATATATGAAAACAGACTACTCATAAAACTATATGTAGAAAAGTAGATAGATGTATAATTTTAAGCATTCAATGTGCCCCCACATGCCCTGGTACGGCCGAGAGTGGGGAGAGTCCGCTCTTCCTCTCGAAATACTCTCACATGGCCACGTGCATACAACCACTGCCAGGGAGTTCTTACTCACTGCCTTCTCGTGGAGGGGGTGTTGTTTATGAAATTGAGAGGACGAAAAGAGAACGTCCGGCGCTTTAACCTTGTCGGTGGACATGGAGAGTTCACCTAGGGGAGTTGGAAAACCCTCATTCCAAACCAATGGTGTACATGGGCTCCAGTATCCTAAAAGAACAAATGGCGTAGGGACGAAACGTTGGTCACCGGCTACCATGAGACTGTATCTCCTTATGTTGCTCCATTGCCTTGTGGATCAGACTTTCAAATCGAAGGCTCCGGGTGTGGCCCACCTGGTTCGGTTTGGGCACCCGGGCAGCATCACAGCCCTCATACATATCAAATGAGATTTGTGTGGCGCATATGTATCTGGTGCCTCATTGTACCAATATCTATGTGTTAAAATAATAAAATAAAAAGCATCCAATGTCGTAACATTACTTGAACAGATTATAATGACACACTTAATAGCCAGAATAAAATAGACGATATGGGTGTATTATAAGAACTACTACAATGTTTTCAAACTATCTTTATATAAACAATGAAAAATCAATGACAGCGATTATTATTTTATTCAATTCTCACTATGAGATTTTATTTCTTTGAAGAAGATAGGAATCAATTTATTGTCAATAAAGTTTCTATCACTATGCATAATGAAGATAGTGACAGTGTTAATGTTTACTATCTCAGATAAAAAGAGTATTATTTTGAAAAAAGAGAAGTTACGTTGTTTATTTAAATCTTCAAATAAGTTTTCAGGTTCCATATTTTATTATGCAAATAAAAAAGGGTTAGTGTTTCATGTTTGTTTAAACTAGAAACTATAAACTTAAGACAATATTGCGGTATATACTACTTATGTTTGCCGACATAAGTAGTATGTAACATGGATCAGAAGAGAAATGCATGAGAACAGAAGGTTATGTAGATCGACTTGAAAGGAAAAAACAGAAACGGAAATAGAAAAGAATTATGACTTGGAAAAATTATACAGAATATGAAGGACAAATGATGAAATTTTCCAAAATGAAATATTCAGTGTATAATTTTCATATTTCACTAATAGATTCTATAATTTTGTATTCTATATTAAATGAACTATCCACCATCTGTATTCTCGTTCACAACAATATGACTAAACAACGTGAATAGGAAGTGAAATTTTATCAGAAATTGGATACTAATATATATATTCAAAGATAGATACTAATATTCGAATTATTGAATGGTTCATGAAAGATAGTGAAAATAAACAACCCACAGTCGTTTAAAATGTATCGTTTATTTATTATTTTTATTTGAACACATAAATATTTGTACAAGAGGGCACCACATATATATGCGCCACACAAAACAATGGGAATTTGAAGAGAAGGAAGAAAGGTGAGGAGCGCGAAAAAGAAGAACAATAACGAACAGAATAAGGTAAGGTAGCGTAATAATAATAATGGGGGAAACGAAAAGGTAAAATCGAAAGAAATCTTTCAGTTAAGGAAGACACGACCATTTTTTTCTTTTATGAAGAAAGTAAAAGAAGGTTACAGGAGGATCGCCACTGGTTTCTATTCTGAGCCATATCTGATAACGTCTCTAGCCACTGTTACGCACCATCTCTCGGACCCGAGCCAGGGAGTCGTGAAGGACCAACACAAGCCAGCCCTTCGCAGCTTTCTTTCATACCACGACACCAATTTATACACTGACCACCTCTCCGCTTTTTCCAACCAGTCCCAGAGTCGACAAATAATGCACGACGTGGAATTCTCTGGGACGACATTCGTAGGACATGTCCAAGCCACCGAAGTCGATGTTTTAAGATGGTGACACCAATTGAATTATCGTCTCTGCGCCCAAATACACGATGCCGAACCTCTGCATTACTAACATGGTGTTGCCACTGGATGTCAGCAATCCTTCGGAGACAACGATGATCGAACACAGAGAGTCGTCTAACACCCTCAACTAGGAGAGACCGCGTTTCACGAGCACAGAGCAGAACCGCTCTCACCGACGCGTTGTAGATCCGACCTTTTACAGCCAGACTAACATCACGAAGGCGCCAAAGATGGCTCTGGCTTTCGCTATACGTGCATTGATCTCACCACTCACACCCCCACCAACACTTATGCAGCTACCTAGATACACAAACTTCTCGACTACTTCTATCTGCTTGTATGTAACGTACTTTAGCATCTAGTCATACTAATATCTTCACAATTATATTGATGGAATAAATACAGATTATTTTTTACTGACTATAGGAGATAATTGAATGAAACAACAAATTCATTCAACATGAAAGTCTCATCAAACTTGGTAATTTTGATAGATAACAGAATCTCTGTATTTATTCGAAATCTCATTTGATGTTTACTAAGTTGCGTCAACAATCATATAGGCGGTATATCCATTTATTTACTAAAGGCAGTCTTTATTACACAGCATATTGTTTTGTTTTACATCATTGTGGCAAAGCAAGACCTTTGAGATCAGCGAACATATGTGGATTATCAAAACAAAACAAAAAACTATACATAGTCCATCATCACAAATAAAATATCTTTTAAGTATTATTTTGTATATGTCTAAAGTTACACGTAGTGCAAAAAATGAAAATAACCGTATTTAAGCATTAGCAATAATTTAACTAGTCATAAAATCTACGCACAACACGTATGAATACCAAATATTTAACTTCGAAATACTGGCTGAAGTTCATTCAAATCAAAACATTGGCTACCATGAATATGCAGGTTGACATTCGTATATTAGTAAACAACTAATTCACATTTTCCATAAACTTTCTATACATACCTATATATATATGTCTACAAATGCATAACCTCGAAAGTTAGCAGTCTAATCCAAAAATGAGAGAAACTCACATTATTTAAATGACAAGTTATTTACTTTGAAGTTTTCTATTTCCAAAAATGTTTCATTAAATGATGAAAATACAATAACCGTATTATTATTTAAAGTGTTCAGTTGATTCTAGGCATAAGTCAATCAGTAATTTACAACGTAGGACCAGGCACATATATGCGTCGGTTCAAGTTGCCACAGCTCATTAGTACAACGAGATGAACAAATTTATAGAAGCAGTTACTTTAACGGTAGTAAAAACAGATTTTATAAAAGGATATGATACAGGGAGGAAGAATTGGTTCGTAGAAAGAAAGATATAAAGTAATTTAATCTCACGGTTTAAGGGAAGACAAAATGTCACCCAGATTCCAACCAAGTAGTTTGCATCTAACATGACTAAGACTAGAAGTAAGTGACTTCGAGGACTTACGATAAGTTTTGGTTTGGCCGCTCCCAACTTTCTTCCATCCATCTCCAACACTAGTCAGCACTGTGCAACATGGCAATCGGTGGTTAGGCATGCATAATACGTAACCCAACCATTCCAGTCGACGTGGATTCGAAACCTCATCAACTGATTTACCATCATTTCCTCATACCCTGCGTCTAACCTCACTATTACTTACCTGGTGATGCCAGATTGTGCGAGAAATGTTTTCACGACATCTGTGATCAAGTACGAGTAACTTATGGGCATCTTCTACTCTTAATGGCCAAGTTTCACAGCCGTAAAGTAGAACAGAACGAACTGCTGCGCAATATACTCGTTCCTTAATTGATAGACGGATATCTTGCCTTCGCCATAAGTGACGTAAGTTGGGAAAAGCCAAATGGGAGTTTTGAATCCGTGCAGACATTTTACCAGACACCAACCCATTAGGGCTGATCAGACTTTCAAGATAAGTAAAGTTGTTGGCGCGCTCGACTACTCCACTATTCAAGGCATAAAACTTGTAGGCAACCACTATTACTGGTGTTTTATTGAATACTGTAAACTGTAAAGTAAACCATGATATTATTTGGAATTGCTCAGAGATCGGAGAAAATTATTTAATTAAGAGGTAAGACGACCAGTTAAAAAAGCAGATCAAGGTAATCATTATTTCCAAAGAGTACTGTTACTTCCGCATTGGAAGGTTGGACAAGTTCACAGAAAGAAAATTTCGAAGAAAGTTTCGAGTGACTGAAACTACTAGGAAAGTAATACAACTTCGTTTATTATTTGATGCACTGGACATATTTTTATTGTCTGTTAATAACTGAAATCAGTGAAAAATATAAAGCAGAAATTTTTAAGTGACATTATCTAACTAAAACGTAGAGCTTCACCAACAAAAAATTTTAAATAAAAAGCGTCACATGTAAGTTAAATTAACAAAATATTTACATCGGTAATCTCAGCACCTCTGTAATAATACAATACTAGGATAGTTGCTACATCAATGGTTGAAGTGCCTTTTGAAAGACGTATCTGCAAAGTACTTGAAAGTTCACTAGTCATTTGAGAAATGGTATGAAAAGACAGCGTGCTTAGTTGCTTTCGGAAATATATAGATCTTATGTGTACTATGGAATAAGACAGCTTTTGATTGTAGTGACTGATTCGAGCAAAAACGTAGTGATTGGAGTGATCACCGGTTGATGAGATCATCGTGGTTCGTGAAATAAACATTCTGTGGATTTTGTGTAAATCAGTAAAAATGAACAAAGTTTAGTGGCTGTGTTCAAACTGAAGATCATTGACTATTTATAGTTATTAGCCATTAAAGTCAAATAAATTTTCCAAATATCTATCTTTTTAGATCCCTCTTTTAATGCAAACAAATGACTACTACAGCGCAGTTGATAGATTACAGATAACTTGATTATTTTAAGCAATTTTCCTTAGATATTATCACAATATTTAGCAAAGAGGTTGTGAAATGTGATTTACTTGGAAAACACCGGACAGATTCATCTAGTGCATTACACTATGGTTGTAAATTTACTCACCTAAATGCTTTTAGACGTAACGTGTTTTTATTCTGGAATAATAAAGCAATTACCATTTCATCATTTGAATAATTATTATAAATTAAGCGTCAATTAAATAGATTGTATGTTAAACGACACTTCATCAGATTATATTACTCAATAGTATTTATAATTAAAACATTCCTCGTACTAAGGACTTTTACTAAAAAGACTATTAAACGAGTATCACGCTGTAGTAACCAATTTAAAGCTGTCGTAGAATTCCTGTCAATCCCAAATCCGGATAAAAGGAGAGGTTTGGTATGGGGTTAGCAACCCTATTCCTTAAAAATAACCTTGCTAAAAAACGATAACCAGAAAAGTCAACACTGTAGTGAAACTATTGAATGTTTTTCTAGTGCATAAAACTTTGTCAGTACATGGGTTAAATAAAATGGGTGATTTATATAACTATGTTTTGATATATTTATTATTACTATTATTATTGACTAAGAAACTCAACACTGAGCAAATTACGTCATATGGATTTATATCCACTTATTAGAATAAGGTGTAAGGAAAAAAACAAGCAATTCGTCAATAAAATTAGTTTCGTCCATAAGACATGTAACGCGTAGATCCAAATATTCCATAAATATGATCACGAAAAATGATTGTTTAGTCGGACTCACAAGGACGTTTATTATTAGAGATTTTTTGTGACTTCACTCGGGTCGAATGAGAATGTCACATGGTTGAATTCAGCAATAATTACTAATGAATAAAAGTTAAACTATTAAATCTTAGTTTTGAAAAACACAGCGAACATTTTAGAAATACCTAAATTCCCTGGTACGACCGAGAGTGGAGAGAGTCCGCTCTTCCCTACGAAATTCTCTCATACGGTTACGAGTATACAGCCACTGCCAAGGACGTCCTACCCACTGCCTTGTTTACGAAATTGAGAGTATGAAAAGTGAATGCCCAGTGCTCTAACCAACATGGCGGATACGGAAAATTCACCATAGGGATTTAAGAACCCTGGCTCTAAGCTAATGGTGCACATGGTTCCGGGATCCTGACAAAACAATCGGTGTATGAACCTGTTGTTGGTCACCGGCTACGATCAGACGGCATCTCCTAGCGTTGATTCACTGCCTTGTGGATTACACTTCTATGTAAAAGGTTCGGAAACCACCTTTTTCAGTTTGAGCACCCGGACAGTGTCCCAGCCCATAAATAAACCAAATGATGACTACAATTGGAAAAACTATTCACGTCTCAATTCTCATTCTCACAAATCACACTCAAAACTACTTATTAATACTCGTTTTTATTTCACTTTGCATCACTTGTCTACTCGTTTATTTCAATTTTGCACATTCTCTTATTCTTCAACTGCTTGAGCAGCTCGCCCGTGATGGAAAACCTGTTTTGCCTAAACGATCTAGAGTCACCGACTGGTTGAAAGTTAAATACTACCACCGAATAAGAATTTTGAACCAACCATTTGTTAAATCACGTATGCCATTCAAATTGACCTTCTTCAACGTTCACACAGTAATACAGATCGGACAACAGATAGGGTTGGCCATGTCTTTAGAGGGTCTTAAAATCAATGTCTATATGAGATCCACATTCAAGACTTTAGTGAAGTGCTACAAATTTTCTCTCTATATCTCACTTCGAAAAGCTTGTTTCGCAGGTATTTTTTCCCGAGGACTGGGAAATCTTCGTTTGGCGTTGATGTTGCACTAAGGCTGAGGTGGAACTCATCGACTAGATCCCTATCAAGTCGGCTTTGTGCTGTTATATTAGGAAGTTCCATCAAAGTGAGAACAAATTGGTGTGAGAAACGATATCTTTTCGTCATCTATGCCTATGCTTCGACAAACTGCAGTGTGAATGAGATCAAGAATGAGTTTAATCATCAGTTAAGTATTTTACAAAAAGCGCGTTCGACAGACATTTTAGTACTAGCCGGAGACCTGAATGTACAGGTCAGGTGACTAGACACAGAGAAGAGTGGTTTGAATGGCCAATGGAGACTTGCTGGTTCCAGGCTAGAAACTGAAACTTTGCACAGATTGAAGCCTGTTTCCGACAAGCGCTAACTATCGACACAGTAGTCGACGATGTGCTACTTGGCGTCCTTCATCTGCACCTAAAACCTGAACTCAGATTGTTCACATAGCTATCAGCTACCGCTGGTATGGTTATCTGCAAAACTGCCACTCCTTTGTAGTACGAATCTAGGCTCTAACTATGACCTTGTTTGTGCTAATCTTACCTTGCGTTTCAGTGGCTAACAAGTTTATTACTCTAAACGGAATGGTATCAGCAAAGTGGTTGCAGCTTCTATTGAGAATAAATATCGAACAGAGATAAGTTCAAGGCTAGCTACCGACCTATCAAAAAGTACAGATGAGCATTGGGTGTAATCACATGACGCCAAAGGAATGGCGAATAAAGTTGCTTGGGTCTTTGCCAAACGTCCCGCTGATAAGCACTAGGTTTCTACAGGCTAGATCTAGCTTAGAGAACAAAACCATCCATCTGAGCTACAAATTTCCACTTGAGGATATTTCATTCATTACGCTTTGTTTAAACGAGTCACTACAATAAATCACTCTGTTGCTTTGTAGTGCACAACAAGATATACACATTACCAAAAATAATTGGGTTTGCTGTCTTATAATGGCATTCGTACACTGAAGTGAACTTCCAAGCAATTTGTAGATATTTCCTCAAATATACTTCAGCGATTAATCTAACGACTATCCTAATATTGTATTACTGCAGAGATGCTGAGTTTATCGATGGAAATATTTTAGGAATGTGATTTATATATGACGCCTGATATTTAGAATTCTTGTTAATAACTAAGTTGATGAGATTATTTCTGTTAAACAATTCTGCTTCGTATTTTTCACTAATTTAAATGTTTAACAGGTAACAAACATTATCTTCGTGCATCAATAGAACAGAGATTTACTACTTTTTTAGTAACTACAGTCACATAGAACATACTGTAATGATTAACTTGACAAAAATATGTTTAACTGGTTTCTACAAATACATTATTGAATTGGTTAGCATGCATCGTTGATCACTTGGATGAACAATACAGTAAGGCTGATGCTACATACGGTAAATACATTCTTTTTATTATTTGGCATTTTATTCAAACTCTTCGACATTTCTGAACTTTCATAAATAATCACATTTATACACAAACATATCTGAACGCTTCATAAGAAAAACATTTTCTGGTATAATAAAATTTAGATCGTAATTTAATCTTGAGCTGTACAATCCATTAGCAAAAATATTTATTTCAGCTTCTCGAAATTACTTTCATCAATATTACATCAGATTTAATCGAAACATTTGAAATGCCAATAAAGTTAGAATATTTGCTTTAAATGCTCTCTAGTTGCATATAAACCACATTAAGAGAATGTAAAATTTGTACAATGACAAATGTAAAAAAACAGCTTGTACCAAACGTCTAATCATATTCATTATTGTATACGTTTACTGAAAACAAACATCTTTTATCGATGACTACATGATTAATTAGGGAGAGTAGATGGTCATTTGCTAAAAATCAGATTTCTAATATTAATCAGTAGTTCAAATTTCATCCTAACTGAGACTACTGAACACTTCAGTCGAGTTAAGAAAACGGGCATTTATTCTTAAAATAAGCACTGAAACTTTCCTGAATTGTCCTATCAAAGCTAAAGAAACATTCTCAAATGCTAAACATCTTGGGCTAAAGATAATTTATGTGAACTACTGCAGAATTTTCGACTTCCTTAGGTATATAGGTTATGCCATACGTTTTCACAGGGATTTAACATTCTATAATAAACGGGATGTTAATTACATAGGATTGAAGAACTTCGTATAAAAAGCAATAAATGTAACTTAATTTGTAAACATACTTCCATTTTAAAATAAAAGATCGCTATGCAGTGAACTCACTTTCGCAGTGAAAAGACTTTACTAATTTTATAATAACCTTTTCTTTCAGGTTAACTAGATGCTGTCAGACGCTGTATATTTTAAACAAAACATTTTCCACAAGACTTAGATACTTCGCACATCAACTTGTCTCTTAATATGAGTCTGTGTCGGTTCAAAGTTCCGTTGTATAAGCGGTCTCAATAAGCTGCTAAACTGTCAAATTTATGAATGTGTCTAACACAGAACTCGACAGTTTTTTTTAGAACGACTGTACTTCCTTTTCTTTCACTTTTTAACAACAGGATATCTTTACTTGTGTGGCATATACTATTTTCTAGTGCCTAGTCTTACAAGAAGTTGTGTGTATCGAACAGAATGAAATAACGTAAGATGGAAATACGTCAGTAAGTACCAACAGTTTACTTAATTCTCAGTTCACTTAAACTTATCACTTAGTATCTAGTCTTAAAACTCAAACGGCAAAACGTCGGTGCAAAAACTATAAAATTTATTTAGTTTTTGAATAAGTTTCATGAAAATTATGTATTTATTACGGTAATATTTACAGGTAAAAAGGCCTGGAGCCTTGTCTTTCATATTGACTCAATGGCACTTTTATATGTTTGTAATGGTTATTTCTGTTAAGTAATGAATACTTTTCTATTACACGAGTCAGTTCAACACCCAAGTTATACTCCAGAGGAGTCATTACTTAGTTTTAAATCCCATAGAACTAATTTTACATATACACCTTTATAGGATACGTAAAACATGGTTTAGTGACCTTAATTAATGAATAATTATATGAATTTTGCCTAGTTATTACCCCAAAACCTAATTTAAAGCATAGGAAGTGCCTGGGAGCATGTGATGCATAAACTTTCTTGAACACTTTGAATATCGTGATTGCATTACGTACGTATGAATGCCATTACGTAACCCGTTCAGCATAGTGGATTTACTCAAGTTCGGGTCACAAGTCTTATTTTCTGAAAAGTATTGATACTAGCCAGTTGTCAAATCTGAAGTAGATGAATTGGAATTGGTTAAAATGAAAACTGAATAAGTACAGATCACAAAATGAGTTAATATAAAAGGCAGTGAGTGAGACACACATGTTTTTGCAAGCTGGTGAACTCTTTAATCGAAACACATAAGTAAATGTAAAGAATTTTGTGCATTTTCATTTCATATACTGGCGTCCACATACGGTTTAGTGAAGAAATCAAACGTCCTACAGATTGTAGGATATGTTTAAGCCAAAAATTCACATCGGTTTAGACGACTGTATCGTTATCTTATGGAATTGAGTACTAACAAGAATAATTAGCAATAATTATACGAGATAAGCAGACCAAGTGATTTTTTTAACATCACACAAGACTGATTTGCATTAGGATATCAAGCAAAACCTTCATTAAGACATTATAAGCCGGAATAGATGGTGGCCATCATTGGGATTCAGGGAGCGCGCTTCGTTCTATTCGGGACTCATCAGTTGGAGTTACCTACATTAGTTTAAGTCTTAAACATCATTGGGAAGATTTAAACCAACAATACAAATCAATTCAACCACCAAAACAGCTAACAAATTTCAGAAAGGATGAATGAAAGTGTTACCATAATATTGCCAAAAACACCAACATACATTACAGATAATGATACTAAAAATTGATTTAAAAACTAAATGTCAAGAAAAATATAAGCTATTACGATATCTTGTCAATTAATTGAAGGGATAAGAAAACACTACAGTTTCTTTAACAGCTCAGACGCCTCCTTCTTTGCCTAAGTTTCTCAGTTAGGTAACAAAAAGCAACTGATTACCTCTTCAGTATCCAAGTCATCTCCCGTAAATTCTAACACTTTGTGACAATAATGCTTAGCCAGATCATAATTCTTTAACCTGTGGTACGTCTTTGCTATATAAAGAGAATTTTTTACGATAGTTCCAGGAGCCTCTATAAAAATCATATTGCATATAAAGAACACAAATTACTTTTTTCTGAATCAAGGAGATAGTTAAGAGCCTATAGTGTTATTCGCATTAGCCATTAAACTTACTTCTTCGTAGGTAGACGTAGGTGGTTCACCGAAAAATGTAGCGGAAAGCTTTCGCTTTATCCATGGGAGATCTGTAACTTCGAAACACCTATGAAAGTGTTATGAAATATGATGTATTACTCACCATCTCCCAAGAGCGTGCAATGTAACAACGTCGTCAGGATTTGCTTTTATGGCTTTCTGAAAGATAAACTTCGTAAAACAGAATTACCATCCAATGGTCCTTCATCTTAAAAGAATTTTCTATCCGCTTATTTATTCCCTCAATTTCTGATGATAAGTTTAGAAATATTGCGTACCACTGTAGCGGTTCCAATATATATTTTTATTAAGTTAATCGGATATGAAACGTACGGAGTTGCACTTAGAATTTTCTGGATCTATTCGGAGCCCTTCGTCACAAGCAGAAAGACCTTCTTCGATGTACTTTTTATACACTTGTTTATCGTTTTTACCCAGTGAGTTAGCTGATATTGGCTTAAAAGACTTGGAAAGATTACCTAGATTTCTGCAGCTACGAGCCTTCCTCCAGTATAGTTCAGGATCCTTGTTATCAATTATTGCATTGGATACTACAGAGTATGCTTCTTCATATTTCTTAGAATTTTCAAACTTCTCCCATTCTGCAATTACACCATCCATAGCGCTAATTCGCTTATCGAGGCCAAGAACGTCTTACCTTGAAATCGAGGTGTTTAAAGTATTTGTTGAGCAGAAACAGTGAACAGTATACTAAATATCTTACCTCTCCCAAGTCTAAAGATTTTTCGCTGAAATACTGAAACAGAAATAAAGCGATTGTCTGACAGTTTATAAAATAGCATAAATTAGAGTTGTACAATATATCAAGATACACTCACCCTCTTGAACATAGTAAGCCGTTTGTTTAATACATGTTATATCAACGCTGAGTAGATCTGCAATAAAGAAGACAGATATAGTCCTGTCTGCTTCCCTTTAACAAATGTCACTTATAATGATATCCGAAGCATGAACTACCAGAAAGATTTCGGATCTCTATATATTTCATGACAACTGTTCCCTTCAACGAAGTGATAGGTCAAAGAGATGTGGCAGATATCACCTCACATATGCTCACTTCAGTCTAAACTCACTTTTTCGTGATATGCAAGAACTAAACAAACTGCAGGGTTCAGTGTGGATTGTTCTGAAGTCCTCAACTTCAGTTTCAGATCTATGTTTGCCATCAACATAACGCATCAAAAAGTGAAAAAAACAATATTCACAGTAGCCTCACTCCTACCATTCATAAGCAAGGTTAATTGTAGTGTAGCACGTACTCTTAGCGTTTACCTGCAGGCAGGAGCAATCTGAAACACAACACAACAGTCAGGACTGGCAGATGCCACTCAAGTGAGAACACGGCGTGCGAGCACAACAGAGATATATTAGAAATTGAAATACGCGGTTTTTGTACAAAAAGAGAAGTCTGTTACAAAATAGTTTTACTCATCATCCAGCAGGTTTAGTTTGCGCAAGCTTTGTTCTTCTTCTTCTAATACGTTCACTTTCTGTTGTCCTGCAATAAGGAAAACAAACTTGCATTAATAAAGTTACACGTAATGATTTTCGATACTGTTACAGTAGGGACTTCCAGTCAAGGCGCCAAAACGTTTTGAATAATTTGTCTAGAATATGAAAACGAGCCACACTAATTTTGATTAAAATAAGCCAGTCGTCATCAAAAACAATATTTTTCTCACTACATTTTAAAAATACAAATGACCCTACACTTTCGGCTCTTTCGAATCACCTTTGTTTATACAATCCTTGGTCCATTCAACTTTATACTTTGGCCTGACTTCTCCAACCTGTTGAAATAAGTCTCTTATTTCTATGAATAATATACCGTATAACGTATCATTCTGAATGAGTAACCTTACATAGTCAAGCCTATAGCACCTGTAAGGGTGAATGTGTCCGCAACGCAACTATGTAAACTTATTGTATCGCCCAGTGTAATAACGGTCATCTGTGCGTTCAAGTAACCGCAGATTTTGTCATTTCACAATGTATTTTTAATTAAATAACTAGATTATGTTGTTAATTTTGCTCTATTCTTAATTTTTATTCGCCACGTCTGACTGCGTTACACTGTACGTTCATTGAACGCTGGGATGATATCCCAGGTCATAATGAGTTTGATCACATAGTTGATTGTTTCCAGATAGACCATGAGTGCATAATGTTACTGAAGAAAGGTTTGTTGTACTGTAAACTGTGTTTTTATGAACAACTGACTGATGCCTTCAACCTGAAAGCAATATATATATCATTTGTCTTCTGTTAGGTAAGCTCGACTGGCCCATATTTCGTGATTTGGTTTTATCGGTTTAATTATATCCATTTAACTACTTTGAGCAGCATGTCTGTGCAAATGAAACAATAATTATGACACTTGCTTAGTTTAGTATTCTTGGTTGTCGTATAGTTCAGTTTAGTCCGAAGAATTATGGTATACTGAAGTATAGTGCTTGAAGCCTGTAACGAAACAGATCAGTTTAGTAAGTAGAGCTGCCTGTTTTTAATGATTATACTGATTGAAATAAGTTTGATTAAAAATAGGGAAAAATGCCTTTGGTACTGTTGCTGTCATACATTATAAGATATCTTTAGATATATTTGGTGTTTATTTCTAGACTGTACATCTATCACTGACCATATTTCAAGATCATTGTCAACAAACAATTTCACCAGCAATAACATCAGTAACAGGTTAGCTAAGTGCCTGAGCTCGTAGTTGCCCGCAAAACAGCAGTACACAGTCTCAAAAGATGAGTTTTCGGTGTCTCAATTAAATGTTCACAATCCTTTTGACAACTGGGACTTTTAGTTTATCAGACACTGATTCTGATTGTGTGCCTTCCTGTTAAATAAGACGCAGATGTGTAGACTAGCGTCGAGTCACAGTTGACTATAAACACCACTACAAAGGAACGCGTGCCAAGATATCCATAAAAACCCCGTGAAGCCAAATATCAGAAGGCAGTAAGTGGGCCAAATCGAGATATATTTCCTGGCGATCTCGTGGTATCGAAAGGATACCGAGATCGTGCCAGGATACAAGCTTGGTTACAGAACGTAACCGAATTTCCACGAGGTCACAATCAAAGTAAGTATAATGCATGTTTTTAGCACAGTTAAAAAAAGAGCACATTAAACAGTCACTGGTACAATTGGTTATAATAGTAGTTGTTTTCAATAAACCAAGCATGTTCTCGTGACAAAAGTGCGTCACTACAGATGCATGGTAATACTTAAATGGGGGCAAAATAATAATGGCATTGACGTACAGCACTAAGCCCATATGATGCTTTGCACAAGTAATAGTAGCTGACCTGATCTAATATTCATGAACTCAAAGTAAATCACAACTGCACAAATTCTTTGCTAAAAACATGTAATTTGGTCATTTATCTATTCCACATTTCTGACTAAATTCATTACTATTTTCTCATTTATAATGCAACAGGAGTTAGCCTTTACAGATCCTAAGAACTGTTTCGCCCTTAGAACTATGGCCCTATGAAACTGTTTACGGGGGATCCAACTAACAGCAGATTATAAAAAGAATGCTGGATGTCCATTTTAGTATCATAACCACTTCCAGTACTTTCTGAGTTACTTCTTTTACCCTTTCGTTTAGAAAAAATCAACAGAGACTGCAGCTTAACATTACCAATCCAAATTTTGAACGGGGACTTCGTTTAAACCTTTGTTTGATATTCAATTCTTAATGAAAGTTCTTGAATAAATTTTTGAATCTAATGCTACTTTGTTTCATCTACTTAATCGTTGCAGGAAACTTGTGATAAGCGAGCCTCTCAGCACCTAGTTCATGTGTTCAAGTGGTTGTGGACTGAATAGAAGAAGCTTTCGCTTAACAGGCTTCAGTGTCTAGTAGCAGGGGATCACCAAATCCTCCAGGCAGGAACCTAGGTATGTTAACAATAAAAGAGGAAAAAGAAGTTGGTAAATCATAGTGTGATACTATCCTTAGTCCTTAAGAATAGATCCAGTTGCCTCTTAAAGGACTCCTGTGAAGCCGCTTGGACTAGTTCGGCGGGCAGCGAATTCCAGCATTCGGCAACTCTTAAGGAGTAGAAGTTGCGTCTACAGTCCGTTCTGCTATGTTGTGTCTCTAGTTTCTGGGACTAAGCTCAAGTAGGTGTTTAAGAGTATGTTCAGAAGTGTTAAGGATACTGTAAGCAATTAGAAGGTCACCTCTAAGACGTATATACTCTAATGAGTAGAGATTAAGTGATTGGAGGCGCTCTTCATAAGGTGATTTGGTGCATATCTTCGTCATTTTCTTGGGAAACCTTCAGGCTCAGGTCCTCTCACAACTTATTCTAGCCACCATGAATTGCCACGGCAGCTGATGGATGGACACGCGTTACACATCCTGACCGTCCCTGCGTCTAATCTCATAGCTTCTTATTCAAATGTCATATGATAAGCAAGTAATGCCTCTACCGACACTAATGGAACACGAGTAACTCAAAGGCACCTGTATGGTACCTTACATTGGTCTACGCACTCAGATCTTTAGTGAGAATATTACTACAGTCGTGCTAAAAATCCCATGAACCCCCTACCTCCATCAAAACAAATAAGTCTGTATTTGCTGCATTTAGCAATTTTATTTTTCAGAAGTAAGATATAACAGTTAGAATTGGAGTAAAATGGCAGTATACAGCAGATGCACGTTTTACATGTCTTCATCGATTAACTGAAATAGAGAATACGGATATTAGCTTAACAGGTTTATTTAGAAAGACTAGTGTTTACTTTGAACTTACTGCGTGAGAAAGTTATACTGGAACTATGAATAATGTAAGAATCTAGTCTCCCAGGGCGTACGAAGCACTCAAACTGGAAGTCAGTTGTCCGAAAATAATTCGAATATGAAGGTGAGAACTTGCAAGTACTTTTCATCGTAAGGGTGAACATATTAGGTAACGGCTGACATCATACCGCAAAACAACACAAATTTGCGAGTGGTGAAATATGATCTATAAAAAAGTGAGCTTAATAACAGTTAATTACCTTTTTACCCCCTGATCGTGACCCTTCGGCTTCCTTTTGTGGCCAAAACAGCAAACATACAGTGCACACTGATAGCAGATTTCTGGCTTTTCAATGTTAAGCTTGTTTTAACGCACTACGTAATGAGTACAACCCATCCATTACTGCTTTATGGCATATTTTTTATAACAAACCCTCTGCAATAGATTGGTAGCATCTGTGACTTCGTCTATGGTTGTCGGAAGTCTGGGTCCTTTCGAAAACAATACTGATATCCCCTACTGCTGGGCACTCAGTAGTACTTTGACTCGTTGGTGGGATAGTGTTGTCCTTAATACTGAAGAAAATTAAAAACCATAGATTGTTTCCTTTTATTGTGCCGATAACATCATAAAGGACAGTTAGGAACGAACATGCGGACAGTTAGTCACAATCGGCAGCAACAATTATTTTAGCTAAAAAAACGAACTTCCGCTTTGGATATCCAGAAAACAAGTCAAAACAAAACCGATTACCATTTTAAAACATAAGACTAGCCAGCTTGGCTAAAGAAATACATTGACTTGAGTAGAAGCAGCAAAAAACAATGCTGATTCGAAGTAAGTTTCACAACAACATATAGAACATTACACTAACTGCGGCACTTTAGCACACTGAAACATTAAATTACATAGCTACACAAAAGAAATAGCTGAAAAAAGCACAGAACGAAGAAAGCCGACCGCCATTGCTTACAAAGATGGCGGATATAATAATTCCCGCTTCATTCTGATTGGTTACTAAGCTGAAGGCCACATTTACGAGATTGAGTTGCGTTTAATAGCAGCCCACCAGTAACTATTTGATTTTGCACGTAAAACGGGATGCTTCATGTAACATACTGTTATTTGAAAATGTCATTATTAATATGAACAAGCATACATAATTGGGGTAGATTTGCTACCAATATATCATTATGTGTGCGAAAATATATAGAATAGACATAAGCAATACTTTCTTCAGCTACAGCCACTTATTTCAACAGTACTTGAGTGATGAACTGCAAAACCTTAGGTGTTTGAAACCTCAGTAATGTGAATCGATGACTCATCAAAGGAAAAGTAATTCTAGCAACCCAGAAACAACGTTTTATTCCAAAACGATAAGAAAATAATAAAAGTGGTTGGTTAGCTGTAAGATAGTGTTCATGTAAGAAATACGAAAATATCTAACCGCTAGTGCCAGAAACAATAAATTTCCCAAAATAATAGGACCCGTAGTTTTATTTTTTAAGGCTAGGTTTAGGCAGTAAAAGCAAACAGAATCAACTAATATTCACTAACTTAAAATAGCAGCCACTAGAAATAAAAAATGTCAAAGGCGACTGATGTGTAGACGCTTTAGAAGTGCCGAACGACATTTAAAGGCTGAAAATATAAACAAAATGAATCATTTCAATCTCAAAGTCATCGAGTGAGGAACAAAACGTGAGAATAAAGGTATCAAATTTTGACGTCTCAGGGCAAAACAAACTGTTATCGTCACGCTCACTAGTAAGCGTATGGTCCGTAAGTACCCTACAATAGTAAGAGTAATACATAAATAACTTAATTATTTACGGGCTGAATCAGTGCATATAATCGGGCGATATCAGCTTGCTGAACATTTATCGTACTGAAAACTTATTCACACAACGCCGAGGGATTTTTCTCGTAAGGTACTTCTTGCCACCTGATGTGTCGTACTGGATACTAATTGCTCACAAAAGCCATCCAGTTAATTTCGGCCTGTCGCAAAGTCAGTGTGCATGTCAAATATTTGAATGACTGGAATAACGAAACCAGATTTTTTTGAGAGTCTCAAACATTTACATAGGAATCAGAAAAATGTAAGGGGAATTGAGGTTAACTGACTTGCAGGATATATTTTTGGATGATAGGATGAGGTATCAAAGTGTGTAATTGTTAACTGTCTAGTTATCTAGGCAGATGTGTTCCAAGGCTAGTTGAGTCACCATCTGGTGTGGATGTTTGGCTTAGCACCCTCATCTAGTGACGTTTTCAGCAAGGCCGAGATGGTCAACAGCAGTGTTAAATGTTTGTGGATTACTTAACACTTAACACAGTATCAAGTTGTGTATAAATTGGTTTAGATTTATTACTTGTTAAAACATTAATACTACCATCTGATGACAATCGCCACCAATTATTCTATGATATGGGCTAGTGATTATGAAATTGGACGTTCTATGGATCTTTAGCGGTTAACTTGCAGTTGGACGTTTCAATTTGATGAAGGTATGTTCAGGCAACCTGATTTTTATTGCCGCTGTCATAGGGCTTAGTGTAATCCTGTTATCGGAACCAGATTTTGAATCTTTAAGTTATTTCAAATTGCTAGAACTGCTTTTCTACCAGAAGAGCCATGTAATAGGAAAACACATTTGGATAATTTTTCATTACAATGTGATTAAAATCATGATTTTGATATACTGCTAACTGTCAAAAGTTTTCTTAAGGAATTAAACGACTCATCCTGTGATTGCGGGTGTTATTTATTTTTTATGATTTGTCATTTATTCTAAGCCTACATAGCTACTCATTAACAGTTCAGACGTTAGCTTACTGTAGTAAACCTAGGTTACCTAATACTATCCCTTGGTTTTCGTCTATCTCATCCATGACAGATCTTAGTGATATTTTGCACCATAGCCATTCATTCGCAATTAATATGGCATAATTGCCTATCAGCATAAACAGCTACCCAGGGTTATTACTATTCATAGAAGAGGAGCTTTTCTGTGACTAGTTGGAATACTTAAAGTATCAGCGAGTCAGAAGAACTAGAGCTAATTCAAGGGTTCAATCATCTAATGATGCCGAGTTGTTTTCAATCAATGGTATATCATTGTGTATTTCTTTATCGTCTTTCGCAAATTTTAACCATCTAACGAGATCAAGTGATCTAGGAAAGTAGATTTGTGACCTGTAAATACAGTATGTCGACATCTGGATGGTGAGTCCTATCCAACTTTGATCTGAGGTGCCAATTTTTGTCTTCTGGCTTCACTTCAAATGTATTTGTTATTTTGAATGCTCCGACCGGGCATCTAGGAACAAAGAAGAGTCGCTTAAGTGTCTAATAAGGACTTACTGGCCACAGGTCAGATTGCGATGACTGTCTCCTGAAACTTTGCACAGCCTACGTGTTTCTAGTCTTAACTAATTTTCGACAGTCATCGCTATTAGGTACTTGCCCTCTGTAAGTCAAGCCTGAATCCACTGATCAAATCACAATCGACTATTCTTAGTGTGTTCTCACACAAGGCTGCTGCTCCTTTAAGAGTACTTATCTAGACTTATCATTGGTTCGGTTTGCTTCAAGCTTACTTTACACTTCAGCGGTCAACAAATTCGTCGTCCTAAAACGTTTGATGTAAGTAAATTGGTTGCACTTTCTGTTGCACTCAGATGTCAAGCCGTTTTGTGTTCAAGATAAGCGACCGATCCCTCGGAAAGTATATGTAAGAATTGGCTAAGTTTGCATGATGCTATAAAGATGACGGATCACATCTGGTGGTATGGCGAAACATCCTGCATATAAGCTCTGGGTTTCTTCAGGATCCTTACAATTCCTTGATGTGTACCAGTCAACTCTGGCGAATCATACATTTAGCGATATATAAAGATTCTTACTTTAGGAAATTTCCTAAGGTTTACCTGAGGAAAGCTGGTGGTCTCAGAGCGCTACCGAAATAGGGATGGCTGGATTACATGGTAACTGCCGGAAGCTATTTCAACTCATCTGAGCCACGGGTGGCAAAAACGCCTGATGGATAAGTGAGACAATTTGTGAAATCAGTGGTACGCTAAGCAATAGCACTCAACGATGTCGTGAACAATAAGCGGAGCATTTCAGTCTCTGTTGTCTTAGAGGCATCAGGTTGAACGCCTTGTCCTTTTCGGTTCGTGGTCACCGATCTACTAATAAAAACGAAGGTTCTCAAGAAACCCCAACTTGCAGAGTATGTCAGTTCACCAGGTCCAGATGACCTCTCCGTAGTCTTCTGAAGGATAGTGGAAAACTAGGTAAGGAACCAATTGAGTTGTTTGAGAAAGTGAATGTGTTACAATTTCTCGGGATGAGGCAATCATCATCCTCATCTTTAAAAAGAGCTTACGCCATCAATGCAGTAACTATCGTGGGATAAGTATAGTTCTGGTTGGATCTAAACTATTGACTTTCGTCATAATTTACAGATAGTTCAAAACCCACAGGACTGTCTCACTAGGCGTGTTGTGGTTTCCGACCAGTCCGCATATTTATTAGTCACATCTTCACTCTAATAAATATCAAACCACCACTATACTTATCACAGACCAGCAATTGTTGTGTTTCTTGATATCGGGGCCTCTTTTGATTCATGAGTCATAAACACATAAATATTGGTACAAAGGGTGACGATTATCTGTTGAAGAAGAGTGTGTCTGTGTTTATTAACGTATTAACAAGACTCTATTTGGAAACATCCCAAGCAGAACGAGAGCATACAACCACGTCTTTCTATTGCTTTACCATAGGAATGGGTTTAAACAAGGCTCCCCAACATTACCATTCATCACATTCGTCATCGTTGACATTCTGGGAAGAGCTCAGATACAAGTATGTAGTTCATTTATCATTATTGCTTATTTAAACATAAAAATTGGTATGAGGCACCAAATAGATATGAACCACATACTGGCATACTGCCCGGGTGCCCAAAACGAAGGAGGTGGTTTCTTTAGGGCGCCACACCCCGAACCTTTGACATAAAGGTCTAATCCACAAGACAGTGGAGCGACGTAAGGAGTTGCATTCCCATGGTAGCCGGCGATTAATAATTGGTTCACACACCTTTTGTTCCTTCAGGATACTGGAGCCCATGTTCACCATCGGTTTGGAATCAGGGTTTCCCAACTCCCCTAGATGGACTTTCCGTGTCCACCAACTCGGTTAAAGCGCCGGACATTCACTTTTTGTCCTTTCAATTTAGCAAACAACAGTAATTTGGCGAGAAAGCAGTGAGTAGGACTTCCCTGGCAGTGGTTGTATGCACGTGGTTATGTGAGAGCATTTCGGGAGGGAGAGTTGACTCCCTACTCTCGGCCGTACCAGGGCATTTTGGGGCAAGTATGTAGTGAGAGATGTAAAGTCGTTACCCCGAGAAAGACCTTGATCTTGAGTATGCGGATGTACTTTATTTATTTATTTGAACACAAACATTAGTACAAAGAGGCACCGAATACATATGCACCACATAATAAAAATGAGGATGTGAATAGATAGAGAATGGAGAGTGAGTATAAAGAAGAGAAACAGTGGACATAATTTAGTGTATGAGAGCGAAATAGCATAATAACAATAGGAGAAGCAGTTCAGTTAGGAAAAGTGCAACCAGAAAGAATTGTTTCAGTTAGAGAAGTTACGTTCACTATTGTGAAGTAAAATAAAGTTATAACGGGATCGCCAATTGCAACACCATGTTAGTAATACTGACGTTCGTCAATGTGTGTTTGGGCACAATTGAGATTCGGTTAGTACCTTCACTTCATATTCAGTGGCTTAAACATGTCCTAAAAATGTCATCAAAAGGGTTCTCATTTTTATTTGCTGACTCTGGAACTGGTTAAAAAAGCAAATGTGGTCAGCTTATGACAAGGGGCAGTATAGAATTGGCTCTTAGCGACCCATCAAGGCTTTGTGGTTGCGATCCTAGAAATGGTGCAACGTAGTGGTTTGAAACATTATCAGACAGCTCAGAATAGATAAAAATAGCGATGTAGGTGTAGCTATCTTTTACGTTCTTCGCAAAACTGAGTAGAATCCCCTTAACTGAAAGAAACCCTATTTTGGTTGTACTGTTAACTGAAATTTACCTCACAGTACATACTATTAGTGTCCACTTTATTTATTATATATCCTTCCTTTCTAAATACACTCCATCCCCCTCTTATTTTTCTCACAGCGTCATCTCTGTATTTCGCGTGAAGCATTTTGTTTGTATTACTTAGTTGTAACAGATTTTGTGTGCATTAGGTAAGTAAATTTAGTCATTGCTGTATTAGGTACAATTCGCACTTACAGTCAATACACATAAGTCATTGTACTCTACAAAGTTGGTCTTCGTAGTCATATTAGTATTGAAAGTGCTTACTGTAGTTCCTGATTATGAATGAATGGGAGATTCTTCTAATACGAATTGGGGTCTACGAGAATTGAATAGACCCGAAAACCAATGCGTAATACTTCAATGATTATTCCGCGCATGATGGCTTACAAAGAAATCTTTTACAAATAGTTTATAGACAAAGACCCCAGAGGAATTGAATTACATTCACTTATATATATTTGATTTAATAATTACAAAATTTATTAATCTAAGCAATCGTCACTTGAACACAAACTCACTGTGCATCAATTAATACGATGATGCATTGAAAATAAAGCAAGTTAATTTCATACTAAACAAATCGATAGGACTATAACACATTTTAAGTCAGTTAACGGAGTACATTTCAAATCAATTCGTAAATTGTAGAATTGATTTGTTCTTAAATGCAGTATATAGAACTCAACATCCCCAAATACTAGTTTTAGTCTATATACTTGGTATCGTCAAATATAGCATTCCTCAAATCCATTTGGATTAAAAGTGTAATATCACAATTTGTTTATATGAAACTGATTTTTTCTAAATAAATAAATAAATAGATTCTAGACCTTTATAAGAGATTTAACGTTGTACTGTGCTTTACTTCTCCCTCTTTATATTTTTCTAGACATTTGTTCCACCTGTTTGTCTGTCAAAATAAAACCGTTGACGTTTATTCATCAACAACCAATGCTTGTTAAATATTTAGTTGGCTTAATAATTCCAGCCTAAATGTTCACAGTCATTTGGTAAATCATGCATCGAGTTTCGGATGTTCCGGTCATTCTGTTTAATCCATACTTAACGTGTAATCTTTGCCAAGGCTATTTAATCGATGCCACGACAATTGTTGAGTGTCTACACTCTTTCTGCCGCAGCTGTATCTTGACTTATCTCAAACTGAACACAACATGTCCGGTTTGTGCGACACTTTTGCACAAAACCAAACCACATTGCGCAATTCGGCCTGATCGTGCACTACAGTCCATCGTTTACAAGCTTATACCGAATTTATTTGAAAAGGAAATGCTATGTAGAAGAAAATTTTATGAGGGTGAGTATTTATGTAGTAAATTTTTGTTGAATTTTAAGCAAATTTCGACGTTTCGACTTTGTTGATTAGACGTTTGACCTTATAGTGTGTTACCCTATGTATTGTTGGGTATACTTTGGTGCATCATAATTTCTTAGATTGGTTGAGGGTTTTTCCTACATACAAGTGGGGTAGAGTCGTAAAATGATGGAAATAGGAAAAACCTTTTCAAAAAACCCACGTCTTGTACTAATCAATATTTTTATGTTTCTTATTGACAAAGTCCAGGTGTAAATGAATAGAATTACATAATTATAAACTTATTGTGTTATATATTTTAAGAAAATATTTGTTAGACAATGTGATAGCGCAACACTGATCCGATTCCTAATTCATTAATTTCAACACATCATTTTTCATGGCCTGGAAAAATAGTTCAGTCAGTCAGACACAATCAACCTAAAGCCTGGGACAAATGAGCTTCGGTCAACGTTTTGATATCACATCAATACAGTGAGATGAAATTAACAGGGTAAATCGGCAGTCCCAATTAACGGAAGAACTAAAAAAAATTCAAGCTCAACAGTTAAGTCAGACTCAGTTAACTAGTAAGTTTTGTGGGAGTGTTTGGTTTCTTCTGACGAGCTCTACTGTCGTAGACATGAAACTACAAAGTGAGAGTAAATGGATTCGTTCAAAGTTACCTTCAAGACATTGGTTAAGTGTTAGAACTACAAAGGGAGCTATGTTGAAGTTGTAAGTCGTTGAAATGGGACCTAAGGTAGTATATTTTCAGATGGTGGAGATTTGTAGCTCAGGTGGATGATTTTGATGGAGTTTTGTTCTCTGAACTGGATGGTTTGGTGGTGGTTTAAAGTCAAGAAGAACCAATCAACATCGAGGTCTACAAGACAAGCTGTGAACCACATGTGGAGAAATTCGAACACTTCACTTCTACCTGAAGTTTGTGTTGATGATATCGTTCAGAAGAACGATGAAAGATCCACACCCAAACCATCCAGCTCAGAGAACAAAACTCCATCAAAATAAGGTAGTATATTTAGTAAACTGTTATGTTTAATGTTTGTGGATACTCTGTTCATTATTTTGACTCAGCATATTTTTATGTCCAATTTTCTGTGGAAAAGTAGGTTGAAAAGTTTCTAATACTAAGCATACCAAGGACCACAGTGGCCAATCAATGTTAATCTAGGTTCTGAACTTACAATTAGAATTGAATCTATGTAGCTGCCTACCAGCCACTATACATACTGTGGCTAATTTACATCCGATTTCAGCTCTTAAATTATATATATATATATATATATATATATATATATATATATATATTCAGCACAGCTACTCAACTATTTTATGATCGATATGGATAACCTCAACTAAAACTATAAATTCGGGGGTTTAGTATTGTTAGCGGGACATAGACTAGATTAAAGCATGCTCAATGCATGATTGCTTTGGTGCACGCTGATTGGCTAATTCTTATCCAATCAGCACTAGTCGATAGTTGGAGAATATTCTGGAATCTTTTTATGTAAAAACTATAAATATACTGACGTTTTTCCCTGTTGTGCTTCTGACTTGCTTCTTGCTTCCATCTAACCTTGTTATTTGGAATATAATCTCCTTCCTGTTCAACCGTGTTCTGATTTGGGGACTTGTCGAGTGAATCGGTGTCCAAGAATACTAAGCAATAAGAATAGCTGGGTCATTACCGTAAGAGAGAGAGAGTTATAACAAGTATCGAACGTTTTTCCATTTCCATTTCTGTGGGAATTCGATAATATATCGATCAATAAGGTCTTTTATATTTTCCGACACCTCAATGATTCATGTTCTGAATTATGAGATGCTGGTCAATAGCGTTGGTCTATGTAATGTCATGTTTAACTTTATCTGTCATAACTTTAACTTTGCAGATCATCCTTCATGTTACACCCGATCTTTAAGTCCTGAAAAACGTGGTGATTTAACCCTGAATACTTATGTACTCCAAGAAGAAGATCGTTTAAGCGTTGAACTTCGGTACTGGAATCAAAACGAACATAAGAATAATGGTTGCTCAAGTAAAACTTCTAGTCAAACAGATTCAATTAGCCCGATACTGCCTGTTATCCCCCCTACATTTTTACTCTGTCCACCTGAACTTACAGTGGGACATATTGAAAAGCTGATTCGAATGAAGTTCAATCTTAAACCCAGTGAGCATGAGGTTTCTGTTTTCTTTTCAGTCGACGATCTTTTTAATTCTAACTATACACTATCAGATCTTGCCTGCTTGTATGCGTGGCGTCGCCAACAGCCTTTTAAATTATATTTTACAATAAAAGAAACATCGAGGCATGGATTTTCTGTGTTTATGGAATCGCAACCCCCTTCAACATCGAGTAACCTAACTCATAGTATTCTGGAAAAATCTAAAATATGTCCCCAGAATAATAATTCATCTTGGTCTGTAAAATCCAAATTCAGAAATTTCCCCACAAATTGCCTTCGTAAACGACATGTGAATAACTCTGATGATGAAATGGAGACTACTCCACTTGAAGTCTCTGCGCCAAACTCACAAATCTCATCACAATCATCCTGTAAAATATCACTTCCAACACAGTTCATAAAATCTATAAGCTTATCATCTCCTATGCTCAATACTTCAAGTTCTGTTTGTTCTTCGCTAGCCTAAAATTTAACTTACGTCCTAATATTCCATAACTAGTCATTCGGATTTATACCTCTGATGTTGCTTTATACTTTCGACTCTGATTTTCTGGGTATATTATTGAAATTTTATTTATTCACATGGTTTTTTTGGTCATTGCTTTGTAAAGTCTCGTCAAAATCTGGAATAATATTCCAACTTTTGTCCTAGTTTTGTACTAGGGCTATTGTAAATTGTATATTTATCTTTCTTTATATCATTGTTAAGTTCAGGCCCTTTTTCTACTTCATACCATAAAAAGATAATTAGTTTTCCGGTTTTTAAAACTTGATACTGTTCTAAAATAATTCCTTTAACGTTTCAGATTCTTTTTCTGGTCTTTTTTACTGTGGTGTTATACTATGTGCATTGTTGATCCATTTTCAGTGTGATACAAATTGTGCGGTCCATGTTCTTGGTTTGCTGAATTTATAAAGCTATATTGAAATAGATGTGGTGACCGTCTATTTAATGTCTCGTTTAATATAAAAAAACGGCAATTTAGGGTTCCTAGTCAATTCCTGAGAGATATGCAACGTGTATTTTTAAAAATAGGTTTCATTAAAACGAATATAACATTCTTACTCTTACAGTGAATAGTAACTGTCTTGCAATTTCTTAAATTGTTAGTTTTCTTTTAGTTTATCGTCAATGACATAAGCAGTGCTGCATGTTCCACCTTCTTTGACACCTATAGTTTGTAAACATTCAGAAAAGATTACTTCCTTGTGACTGAAATACTGATTAATTTAATGCAATAACAGCAATTATCTACGCCGAATGTGCTGTACTGAAAAGGTGGTTATTTGACATTGTATTTTCAAATGCTTGACTAAAGATTTTAAACTCAAATCCACGTCGCTTATAGTTTGGAAATACAGGTGATAGTATCACTGTCATACGAAATACTTTACTCAGGGCCTCTATGAATCTGAATAGTTGGTTGTATTATCCTGATTACTTACGATACCTGGTAGTGTTTAATCTTTCATAATTCTTCTGAAACTGTATTGGTACATCTATGGAATAAGTGCTGCAGAAAGCCTGAAGAATTATTGCATTTATAATTTATGATATTCACTAGTACATCCGTGTATGGTTTGTTGAAAATATTTCGAGTTGGATATCTCCGTTGATCAATCCAATCACAAGGAAAAAGATTACCAGATGTAGTTGTCAAAAGATTTTCTTTAAAGTTTGAAATATCAAA
This sequence comes from Schistosoma haematobium, assembly GCF_000699445.3. Taxonomy (NCBI): domain Eukaryota; kingdom Metazoa; phylum Platyhelminthes; class Trematoda; order Strigeidida; family Schistosomatidae; genus Schistosoma; species Schistosoma haematobium. Next base: position 35,419,840 of record NC_067199.1, on the reverse strand, counting down.
GAAATATTATAGACTTGAATAGCTGGTTGGATAATTTTATCTGTATGTTATATGCGCAAATCAAACAAGATGTTTGACGAAACATTAGGACGAGATAAGTTGAAAGTTATACCGTAGATGGAACCGACTAAAGACAATTATTGTTTTTTAACTACCGGGAAATATACTTGACCTGAAATGATCTTTGTTCCTAATAAAGGTATTAATTTCACAGAAATAAGCGAAATAATACACAAAAACAAGTCCTTGTACAATTCGCTTTCTTTTAATACGCAATTTAAAATGCAGTCACTTTTGTCATAGCTTAAGTTGACTAACAGCATCTAACTTCAGCTGGACCGAATCTAATTCGTTCAACAGTTTGTTACTATCAAGACACAAGGTATGTAAGCGTACAAGTGAGTCATTCAAGTCTAGAATGAAATTATCCAAAATGTAGTCCTAGTGAACTCAATTTTTATGTAAACTTCAATAAATATAACACCATACTAGGTAAATTCTCTTCCATGTATGCACTTTAATTCTCTTAGCAGTTGGACAGGTTTCTAATAGTAAATTGGTATGCGAGCCAGGTTTCTAATTCAATCAATAACAGGTCCAGTGTAAACTCAAGCACAATTCATTGTGCTATAAATATGCGCGATCATTTAAAAAAACGGGGCTATGTAATTGTGTTCCTCCTTTTAGCTTCTCACTGGAAGTTGTTAATGACTGGTTTCCACAACGCTCTAGAAGGGATGTCGTGTTACTTTTGGAATGAAAAGTTTTCCATCCTAGTACTTATACGACTTCCGTTGACGCTATCTTCGAATTGAGCTCATACATACTTTTTACTTGTAAATTTTTATAATTAGTGAATTATCATACATTTACAGGCATGGTTTAAATAAGAGCATTTTCCAGACAGTTCTTAAGTGGTCTTTTTCGTGGACCGTTAATGGTTATATAGCCTGTATACACGAGTAAGTTAGTGGTTATTGATGTCTTTTCATATGCTTGTCATTGGAACTACTCTTAGAACATCAAGAGAGACTAGGAAACAGACATCAGCTAGTATCTCAACTCATTTTTTTATTATATTACCAATTATTTAGATAGAGTAATACCCAGCTAGAATATAGACTGGAAGTACACTTTTTAAAATTCGACTTCATCCCCGTGAGACTACAGGCAGATGTTATAGTGCCCAGATACCCGAAGGTAAGGTTGTGTGAATTCAGCGCATTAGGTAGATAAAGTCAACTGAATAACCATACTTTGGTTTAAATTTATCATGTATGGGAACATCGGAATTATCTGATTTGAAAATTCATATCTCTGACAAGACTAACAATATATTCTTAGGAATACATTTTTATGAACAACGACCTGCATCCGGAAATTACTTAATACCTTTCACTAAGCAAACCAATTATTCTTGAATTAGACTCTTTGACCCCCAATTTCTTTTACTACCACTGGTACTGTTCCTACCACTTTGGTACCTATCGTGACAATTTTCCTCACTGTGCTGATCGATGTAATGTTGCGATTTATACGGATGTGAGTATGTGCTAGGTCCTACGATACTACTTATAACTGACTGCTGAATTTAGGGGCGAAAAAGTGAATTCAAATTGAACAAAACAAAATAAGTATAATTAAGCAATTGATACCGTTCAAGTTTATTTCCTTTTTAAGTACTATCCTATTATCTTTCAAGATATAAAATAAAACGGGGAACTCCATTATAGCACAATTTATCTGAGCACTAAGTGAAGTACAAATTGGAAAGATAACCAAAGTTATTGGAAAAATAAATTACGAAAATCTTGTAACTAGGAAATTCAAACACATGTTGTGAAACAATAATATATAAAAGAACAAGAAACAATCAAACAAAGGGCATCTAAATGTATGAGTGTTACTAACTCAATCCCTTTATATATAGACGTTTATGTCGAGCAAACCTCAGACTATTTTAAGAGATAACAAAAAAGTATAACTTTATCTATTCAAATAGAAAATTCCTGGTAGAGGACGGTTGAACATTTAAGTGAGAAAGGATATAGATTTGAAAAAAATATATATCAGCAGTTAATTATATGAGAAAAATAAAATGGAACTCTAGAACATTTTTTATTTTCCAACAAGCAACAGTGGAAAAGTAACAAAAATAGTGAAAGATCAAACGGCAAAAAAAAAAACAGAACAAACAAAATTGAATAGTACGAGAAATCTTCCTAGTAAATAGGTGAATATTCTATCAATTTAGGAGCCCATTGAGTTAGTAATTTATTCCATTTATTAGAAAATAGACTTTGGCAAAGACTTCGATCACGTTCATCAGACCAACCACCATTAACTCGTTGTTTAACATTTTCAGTATGTATTTTTTCTGATAAATGTAGAGACGTCGGATATAATTTGGTCAATAATGGTCCATTAAACATTTGTAAAATATTTGTTGCCAATAATTCTGTTGAGCAAATATTTTTCTGATGATGAATACCTCGGCTAATAAAGTAATTAAAAATAATAGTGATACATTTAAATAATGCTAAAAGTTTAATTTATTTCTATGAAGTTAGTATACCGTAGAACGTTTTAATTCACAATATAATTTGACCATGAATGAAACTATCTCAAGATGAATATTTCGAAAAAGCATAAGTTACTGGTAAACCAACATGATATATTGTACAATAAAAAGAGGATTACTGATAGTTTTATATTATACACCCCATGAATTATGAAACTGTACTTATATACTATACAAATGAAATCAAAAGTAACACAAAAAAGTGGAGTAGGGTCACGAAAATTCTACACTAAATTCATAAATATACTGAAGTGTTCATATATTGAAGTAGTGGAGTTGACAATTGTTGCACTTGCCTCCTATTACAATAATTGTATGTATGTGGGTTATTAAGTAAGCCAACTAACTGGTAATTGGTTTTTAACTGACACACTGCAGTCAATGCATGTTAACAATTTCTTAATGCGCAATGAGCATAGACCTTTCTATCACACAAACATTGGGTAACACAAACTGGCCACGCGTATATAGCCTCTGTTAAGGAAGTCCTACTCAATGCCTTCTCGTGGCCTGGGTGTTTTTCACGAAATTAGGAGGACGAAAAGCGAACGTCCGGCGCTTTAACCGGGTTGGTGGACATGGAAGGTCCATCTACGGGGGTTCGGGAAACTCTGATTCCAAACCAATGATGAACATGGGCTCCAGTATCCTGAAGGAACAAATGGCGTATGAACCAATCGTTGGTCACCGGCTACCATGGGACTGCATCTCCTTACGATGCTCCACTACTTTGTGGATCAGACCTTCAAACCGAAGGCTCCGAGTGTGGCGCCCTAAGGAAACCACCTGGTTCGGTTTGGGCACCCGGACAGTATCACAGCCCTCACACATATCAAATGAGATTTGTGTGGCGCATATGTATTTGGTGCCTCCTTGTACTAATATCTATGTGTTAAAATAAATAAAACACCAACTACAGAAAGCAGTGATTTAAGTGGAATGCTGGATTTTGTTAAGACAGATCATAGCATATGGCCAGAAGTTGAAGATTGAGGTTTATTGTGGTATGAGTGAGTGGTTGATTACATGTGTAAATTTTTTTACGAATAGTTCTGAATCCATTAGATGAAATTTGATCATTAGACAGTCGACTGTTTAGTATACAATTTCAGCTTATGGTGAAGATTTCCGATTGCATCCTTTCTTATGGTAGGGGATATTGGTGCTCGGGTGATTTCTTTATATTGTTGTCGAGTTCTCTGAGCTCAACGGTTTAATTGCAGAGCTTTTACTGTCTTTCTGCATAAAATGAGTGATTACTTCATGCTGGAGTAATTTATTCGAAAAAGACCAACCAACAAAATGGTCAGAAGCTGACGAAACAAAACATTCAACTTGAATACCAAGACAAGTAAAGACGACGAAGCCTACGAAGAAAACCAATCACAAATAATGCTGCTAGAACAAACTTATTTAACACTTTTGGAATAACTGAGAAGCTCAATTCTACATGAAATAGGCACTGATGATGCTCAGAACGACAGTGAATGCTCAATAATTTAACTGTCTACCTCAGAACATCAAAAGTATTGGGTCTCTTTTGTCAACAGAATATATAATATTTTCGGTTGAATAATTCACATAACTGAAAATAAATATACCCAGCTACTGATATGAAAACTAGTGCTGAATTACTGTTGAAACAAAATTTCTTTCTATGCAAATATGATTAATTATTATATCAAATCAATAGTACACAATAATTTATTTTTATAAAGTATAAAAGAGACAACTATGCCATTTATTATGATGACGTAAAGTAACGTGATCCTAATACATTTTTACTTCATATTTTTTTGATTTTCAGAAATAACTGTAAAATTTAGTTATGAACTTTTACTTTCCCGAAAAAGATTTTCATATTTAACACACTACTGGACTCATAAATAATCAGGTTGATTATAACTAATGTACGGTCTAGAATAAATATGCATTAGCTAAAATTATCAAATCACATTAAAACAATCTGATAAACTGGTTGCTAAAAGAGCCAAAAATAATATAGTACCAATGTGACTTACTAAATGTTATGACTATAATTCGATAAAGTATGTATAAAGGAATATTGGAACTTAAGATCTAGAGTAAGATAAATAGTAACTGTATTCACTCTACTGTATAGGATTTTCAGTTATGTTGTCCAAAATCTCCAACCATTGATCACAGTGATTGATTAGACACCAATTAGGTAGTTTACACCTACCAAAAATAAGGTCCGAATAACAATCAATTATTTCATGGACTGGTATCACGTATCAACTTGATCATCTGCAGCTATTTTCCAACTTACTTCTACTTTAATCAACACTACATATGTCAAGATTACCAGTGATTAAGTATATTTAATCAGTTGCTACTCAGATATATGAATCATTATTATTGTGAATAAAATTCATTTCTATATGAATATTTACAATTCTGTTTACATAATTTTAGTTCACATATTAACAATGTTATATAATTTTATTTCTCATTATTATCAAAATAATTGTCTCACTTAAATAGACTCAGTGTAACATAACTTCTATTTGAACTTCAAACAATAGTTGTCTGGTCTATTAATCCATATATATTCAAATGTTCTAATACTTTATGCGGTAAATTTATGTATGTATTGTTTATTCTTAATTGTTTTTTTTTAAAAAAAAATAATTCTGCCATGAAATCGAAACTAGTAACTGATTGATTGATGTTAGCAGTGGAATAGTTACTTACCAATAAAACAGTCTATGCTGCTATAAAGAGACGAAATGAATGCCAAAGTATTAGTAATATCAATGATAGTAGAGAGTACTAAGCAAAGGGAATACGATCCAAGAAGAATGAATCAGTTTGTGGATTGATTGAAGGGTATAAAATAATTTTTAGGCTCAGAATCTGTGAATGAACAACCTACTCTTATCTCAGCGAACATCGGAAAGCGAGGTAAACAGTTGCTGGGCTTATGTAATACATGTTCCAACCACCTCAGCTAGTGAAAGTTCATAAATTAAACAACAGCTTTACCACATTTTAATTGCACCTTGCATCTAACCTCAGCTCTTCACACTTAGTAGTTCCAACATACATGAGGAACACTTGAAAGACACGTATAATTAAATACTACTAACCTACGAATGTTTTCTATTTTCAAAGGCCATGTTCAATAGCCATAAGGTGAAATAGGGGTGTTTTACTCTCTTCGTTGGCAGGCGGTCATCTCAACTATCCCACAGATGATTCTAATTGGGAAAGCCATATGGATTTTCAGATCCTACGCCGAGATTTCTTCGGAAGTCAGCTCACCAGGAATGATGAGACTTCCAAGATAACGTGTGCTATCTATGATCCATATAGTCGATGATGCAGACCATTCTTCAAGCATCATTTCGCATTTCAAAGAAAGAAAACGTTTCGCAAGAATGGTTGAATCAGAAGGCTTGTACATTATTTCAGAATATTCACTGAACAGGATTATGTCATCCGCGTATTCCATGCGATGTCTAAAAGTTAGGCCTAACAGTCACATCTAATTTATTGGGGATTGAATGACCTACTACCTAATTTCCTCCAATCGTCTACGATATTTGGTCTTGAATACTTTGTTTGTATTCTGAGCATAACTAGCTTGTTTTTGACACAAAAAAGAAAGTCGTCTGGTTAGTTGTCTCGTCTTCGATATCTGCTAATTCGAGGGCTTTAGTCAATAATACGGTCTTGTGAATAGCCATCCTTCGGTTGCATCATATTGTTGTGTCCATCTATCAATTTGCATTGTATTCAGTGATTTTAATAATCGTAAATGTCGTCTAGTCTAATCATTAAAAATAACCATAACAGTATTGCAGGTCGATAACTAAACCTCTCGTTAGGAGATCATTTTCTGAAAATTCAGCTGAAGAAAATGTTACTTTTAACAGTATTTCTATCATAAAATTAAGTAAAAAGTGTAAATAAAAGGTAGTTCTGACGAACACCACTAGAAATTATAAATCCGGATGGCAGTTCTGCATACGTTCCTACTTAGTAATTAGTGTTAGAATAAAGAGGCTTGATAAAGTTTATCTACTTCATCGGTATACCTTTTAACGATATACAATACCATGAAACCTTTTTACCGTCGGATTCGAAAGTTATTTTCCAGTTAATAAATATCACTATTATTGGATATTGGTAATTATGCCTGTATTTTATAACCTGAAGAACCGCGAATATTTAATCTGAACAGCCACGTTCTGGTTTGAAACTGGTCTGATTTTCTCGAGTTTTCTTTTCACGAGCCCCTGTTTAAGCATTCAATGATTATTAAGTTTAATGCTTTAAACACTACATCAATCCTTTATGACTATCACAAGAGGTTGGTAAACATGTGGTTTAACTTGTTTTTATGTACTAAATATTTAATGTGAATCATTCATACTACTACTAAAATTGTGTTAACATACAGAAGTAGTTATTTATCATCTGACAAATCGATTTACATCAAACTTCAAGAATTTAATTTTCTTATTTACTGACATTATAATACTGTTTTATTGGTAAGTAACTATTCCACTGCTAACATCAATCAATCAGTTACTAGTTTCGATTTCATGGCAGAATTATTTTTTTTTTAAAAAAAAACAATTAAGAATAAACAATACATACATAAATTTACCGCATAAAGTATTAGAACATTTGAATATATATGGATTAATAGACCAGACAACTATTGTTTGAAGTTCAAATAGAAGTTATGTTACACTGAGTCTATTTAAGTGAGACAATTATTTTGATAATAATGAGAAATAAAATTATATAACATTGTTAATATGTGAACTAAAATTATGTAAACAGAATTGTAAATATTCATATAGAAATGAATTTTATTCACAATAATAATGATTCATATATCTGAGTAGCAACTGATTAAATATACTTAATCACTGGTAATCTTGACATATGTAGTGTTGATTAAAGTAGAAGTAAGTTGGAAAATAGCTGCAGATGATCAAGTTGATACGTGATACCAGTCCATGAAATAATTGATTGTTATTCGGACCTTATTTTTGGTAGGTGTAAACTACCTAATTGGTGTCTAATCAATCACTGTGATCAATGGTTGGAGATTTTGGACAACATAACTGAAAATCCTATACAGTAGAGTGAATACAGTTACTATTTATCTTACTCTAGATCTTAAGTTCCAATATTCCTTTATACATACTTTATCGAATTATAGTCATAACATTTAGTAAGTCACATTGGTACTATATTATTTTTGGCTCTTTTAGCAACCAGTTTATCAGATTGTTTTAATGTGATTTGATAATTTTAGCTAATGCATATTTATTCTAGACCGTACATTAGTTATAATCAACCTGATTATTTATGAGTCCAGTAGTGTGTTAAATATGAAAATCTTTTTCGGGAAAGTAAAAGTTCATAACTAAATTTTACAGTTATTTCTGAAAATCAAAAAAAAATATGAAGTAAAAATGTATTAGGATCACGTTACTTTACGTCATCATAATAAATGGCATAGTTGTCTCTTTTATACTTTATAAAAATAAATTATTGTGTACTATTGATTTGATATAATAATTAATCATATTTGCATAGAAAGAAATTTTGTTTCAACAGTAATTCAGCACTAGTTTTCATATCAGTAGCTGGGTATATTTATTTTCAGTTATGTGAATTATTCAACCGAAAATATTATATATTCTGTTGACAAAAGAGACCCAATACTTTTGATGTTCTGAGGTAGACAGTTAAATTATTGAGCATTCACTGTCGTTCTGAGCATCATCAGTGCCTATTTCATGTAGAATTGAGCTTCTCAGTTATTCCAAAAGTGTTAAATAAGTTTGTTCTAGCAGCATTATTTGTGATTGGTTTTCTTCGTAGGCTTCGTCGTATAAGCGATCACTTATATGTACACTGTCGACTGTAGTATTCACACTTGACTGTACTGTGTGTACTAACGGAGATAAGGGTAAGATTTATAATCACTTGAACTAACGGTATGGATATCAGCTTTTAACTAGTCTATTTGTTTCAGTATTCTTTGGTTACATATAGGCCAGGTATTAAATTAGTTTGTATTAATATTAGAATTCACTAAATCGTTAGCCACTCTATTTCTTTACAAATCTGTTCATGAATGTAATTAATGCCATGAATTCTCTCCACGCTTTTCATAGTAGTTGTAAACTTGCGACCATTTTCTCAATGATCGTGTTATTTTTTAACGTTTACTATACACTTTCAGTTGTTCGTGATAAGTCTTCTAACTGAACGGTTGAATCGGCTTACTAAGCTCTTGTAATAACCCTAGGCTGAATCTACACGACAACTTGAGCATGGAAGAAAAGGTGCGAAGTGTGAAGGGGACACTTTACTCCAAGGTTACTTCATGTACACGAAGTAGAGGGTATTTATAGTATTTCAGATGGCTTTGGGAGGTTCAGGGACCATACTAAATATAGTATCAGCGCTGGTAATCATGCAGTCAGAAATATGACTTCACTTTCTAGATGTTTCTGAGAAACTTCTACTCAAAACTGACTGGGTAAAGTACTTCCCTGTGTTTTCAGGTTCCCTCTGAACATTTCGAGTAATACTTTGGATCTCGTCAGCACCTTTCTTCTTTCAGGAAACAAGACTTCATCTTTGAGTCTGCTTGCTTCACGATTAAGCCACTCAATTAAAAAACACAACTTCCAAAAGCAGTCACATGGTCTTTAATTCACTTAATGCAAATAAGGCAACAAATTTTTTTCTGTTTGTATATATTCTTTGGCAAATTAAACAGCATTAGTTCTGTAGTTTATCGCCATATAGGCTATCGGTGATTTTTAGCGATTTTTTCCCAAGTTGATCAACTTCATCATGAATCGCTCAAACTTTATGATATTTAAACCCTTTTCTGAAGATTCGAGAAGATTACTGCCATCAAATCGTTGGACGGCGGCTCAGTGGATGCGCACTGTTGGGGAGTCCCGCACTAGGACAAAACGGCCATCCAGTGCTTCCAGGTATTCAAGGATGGTCTAACATTGATCAAAATCCCACTATTGAAACTCCTTTTCCACTGTTTTAAAGTATTAGTGGTGTAGATGTCGTAGTATCTACAGTACTAAGCCCTGTTTGATACTTTCAAGTATTATCAACTCCAACATTACACTAATCACGTAAGCATGTAAATTACATTGGTGTTTGTTTTTATTTTTCTAGGTTGAACTAACTTACTGGCTTGCGCCGAAACACAATATGGGTATGGCTGTATCTCGTACTGTATGGAAAAATATTGAACAATGCTTGAATGTGAGTTATGTAAAATATTGATAATAGGACATGTTATGGTTTTAAGTGACATCAATGTATTTACATACCTTACTTTTAGAAATATGTATTTTTAATAAATATACACGGTCACTATCGAATTTATTCAAAGATTTCTCTTTCTGGTTTTAAGCTAAGCATTCCTGTATTTGTAATTTCAAATTATCTAAACGACTAATTGTGGGATAGAATTCTGTTTTTATTTTGCAATCTAGCAATCTTGGCTCTACTTGACGCCTTTGATAGCTGCACAAATTTAAAAATTCTAAAACGTATTCATGATATGACAGTAAACAAAAACAGATGCTTGAGTTATATTGAGACCCCGTGTAATTGGATTGTAATTACAGGGGAGCAGTTGTATGCCATAGTCCGAGTATTGACTGATTCGCATAGATTGTTCATACAATACCGATGACATTCTACTAACTATGAACACGTTGATAGTGAGTTAACACCCGAAAATAATACTCAACGACTATTGGTCTAGTGCTGAGAATTCTATATTGTAGCAAAATATAATATTGAATAAAGCCATTAATAATAATAATAATAATAATAATAATAATAATATACATGTGTCAATTTCTATTCTGCTTACGAGTGATTGACCCTCACTTAAATCAAAGGTGAGCGGTTTTTGTGTATTTATATGGATTGGTGTGAATAACCGTGACATCTATAATAACGTGACTAAATGTCAAAAGTAAGACAATTGAAAATTTCTACTTGAACAAGTAATACGCTTAAATATATTTCAGTAAAAGTGTGAGGTCAATGTTCACTATATTTGAGTTCTCAAACGTGATTTTCAGTCGGAATTTCATTTCAGTAATTTTAAATTATCTACATGTGTCTTTTCTGAACAGGCCGTTATATCGCATTCCAAATTACCGAATGAAAAAAGCAAATAAAGTGAAGATTAAATCTTGAAATTGAATCCTCGATGAAAAATATGCTCTCACATGCAACACTCACTTATTAAGTGAATGGAACAACCCTCAAAAATGCTTGATACTCCGCACATATTAAACACCAAAAACCGGATGCGCTGAGAATTCATGGATACGTACACATATCTTATCTCATGTATATATATAAATTAATAACGAAAAGAACTGTTGCAAAACATTACTACTAACCATTCACCCAAATGAAAGACACGAGTAGAAAGAGGTAGAGTCAAGGCCTTCAGTTTGCCTGGGAAACAATTTTGACCAATATACTGTAGACTCCAGTCCCAATTATAATCATCATAAAGACAGAATAACTGAAGAAAAAAAAACATAAATGAGTTATTAAGCTCAGCACATGTAATTTGATACATTTAAAAAAACAATACCTGTAAACCTAATAAATCACAGATCATACTGTTGGGGTGTTAACATATTATTAGAGGAAAATTTTACTAAAATATAATATCAATTTCTTAGAGAATTGTTCAGCACTGTATTACTAGAGTTTAAATATTTATTCATTTTATTTGTTCATAATACGGAAAAAATCTATAAGATAGGTTAAACTCATATTGATCAAGTCACAAATAACAATAAATTGATGTAGTTAGGTAACATACCAAGTGTATTTACAAAAATATGACAATCTGAGTCAACTTTGCAACTCCCGGAAAATGATCAATAAAGTAGTCACTGAGACAGTAAAAGTTAACAGTCATAATTATACGTGTCTTTAATCTTACTTCTTAAAAAAAAGTTAAGTTGACAAACCTTTGAAGTATGATTAAAGATTTGGTATTTTTAACTGCTTACAGTAAAACTAAGAATTTACAAATAAACACTAATAGAGTTAAAAGGGTCACCATTATAATATACTTACTTCAGTTTGTTGAGAGATTACTACTATATTACTGATACGGTTATTCTTTAAAATTTTGTAAAGAATAAGTTAGAAAAAGGCTAATATGTGTAGGCCGATGATGAATGTTTAAAACTATATCAGTAAGTGAATTGCTATAACGGGGTAAATATTAATGAAAGCTGAACTTTCAGAACTGTTCTATCTAAAATTATTGTATCTTTGTATTCTCTTATTTATAAGCTTTCATTGGACGCATAAACTACTGTTTTATGTATTTTATCTTTCTCAAATTATTGTCAATTAATTATGTACCTATCACATAGCCGTCTTTCATTTTTTTTGGCGTAGTTATGCCTATAATGTAATATTTCGTAATTATAATTGATCCGTCGCTTGGAATCCTCAAGGCTAAAGGTGGAGAGGAAGACCAAAGAACAAATTACGCCGAGAAATAGAGAGGGATATGAGAAGAATGAACAAAAAATTGATAGAACTAGAAAGGAAGGCTCAAGAAAGAGTGGGTTGGTCTATGCTCCACTGGGTGTAACAAGCGTAATTTAGTAATGATTGATCCGGGATTAAGATTCTACTCGATATTATTTTTATGAGATGGGTCATGGGGTTAAACTATATATAATTAAGAGTTATCGATTTACTGTGTTATGTCCTATTCTATCTATCAGGTGAACAAGCATGAGAGGATAATATTCTGGACAATAATCAAAGATTATTATTTACAAAAATAACCAATAAGTAATTTTTATTTATTTATTTTTCCTCAATTATTATTCATTTATGAAAGTGTAAACTATTAATCAATCAACAATAATAGATTTATTAAAAATATTGAACATTATTAAAATAAAACAATTTACAATGGTTTACCATGGTTACATAAAACTATTTTTAAACATCTATGAGAAATTTTAACAGCTTAAAATCCATTACTATGTAAATTATACGATAAAATAATTAGTATCAGGAGTTTTTGTGGATATTATAGTAATTTCAATAGTTGAGATCATGAGTCAATTGAAACTAGACCACCATGGAAAACCTGGAAGCACTGAGCGGCCATTTCGTCCTATTGTGGGACTCTTCAGCAATGATTTAGAGGTAAAGTACTCGCGTGCGAGACCGATAGGTCTTAGGTTCGGATCTCGCGAGGCAGGATCGTGAATACGCACTGCTGAGGAGTCTCACAATGGGATGAAACAGACGTTCAGTACTTCCAGGTTTTCCATGGTGGTCTAGCTTCAATTGACTCATGGTCTGAACTATTAAAAATTCTTAAATGGAAAATCATTTTCTTTTTGTTAATTTTTCAGGTCATTAGTTTTAAGTTACAATATGTTTTACTGTAATTAAAAAACTTGTAGTTATCAACAAGAAATTTATCTTTATTATAACCAATGAATAGTTCATAATTTATTCCATTTTCTTTAAGATAACACACAAAGTTAAATGTCTCAATTGACAGAGAAATTTATATACAAATAAAGTTTAATAAATTCATTTTTGTTAGGATGATTGAAAAATCAAAAAAAAAGAAGAAAAGAAAGACAACCCGTATCACTGTGACGATCAATTTTTTTTCATCTCTCTATTTTTATAATATGGATCAATAAGAAAATCAATTCGAATTTTTATTGTAACAGCTATTAACAACTAATATGATATGGTGCTCGAACAGAATCAAGGCTGTGGTTTTTTTTCTATGATTTTATATTTTATTACAAAATAATTGAACTGTCTCAGAAAATCTTGTTTTATATTAAAATTTAACAACCAATTGGAACTATTTATATTATAGTGATATTAACTAATCAGATTACAACAATTCATTCAGTATTTAACAGTCAGTTAAACAAATAAAATGCCCCCAAATACCCTGGTACGGCCGACAGTGGGGAAAGTCCACTCTCCCACGCCAAATGCTCTCATATGGCCACGCGTATATAGCCTCTGCCAGGGAAGTCCTACTCACTGCCTTCTCATCAAATTACTGTTGTTTACTAAATTGAAAGGACGAAAAGTGAATGTCCGGCGCTTTAACCTTGTTGGTGGACACGGAGAGTCCATCTAGGGGAGTTGGAAAACCCTGATTCCAAACCAATGGTGCACATGGGTTCCGGTACCCTGAGAAAACAAATGGCGTACGAATCAATCGTTGGTCACCTGCTACCATGAGACTGCATCTCCTTACGATGCTCCACTGCCTTGTCGATCAGACCTTTAAGTCAAAGGCTCCGAGTGTGTCCCCCTAAGAAAACCACCTGCTTCGGTTTGGGCACCCGGGCAGCATCACAGCCCTTACACAAATCAAATGAGATTTGTGTGGTGCATATGTATCTGGTGCCCCCTTGTACCAATATCTATGTGTTCAAATAACTAAATAATAAACAAACAATATGCTCCTCCTAATTGTATGAGTACAAATTTGGAAAACAAACAGGTCAACCAATTCACTTATTTGTAAATACTTATAATTATTTCTTTAAATTATTATCAATAGAGATTAAGAATTTCAATCACCGGAGGATAGATGTCAGTCATGATTATCAAGTGAGTGTAGGAGAACTGTATACTAGACCAATTGTCGTTGAGTATTATTTTCGGGTGTTAACTCACTATCAACGTGTTCATAGTTAGTAGAATGTCATCGGTATTGTATGAACAATCTATGCGAATCAGTCAATACTCGGACTATGGCATACAACTGCTCCCCTGTAATTACAATCCAATTACACGGGGTCTCAATATAACTCAAGCATCTGTTTTTGTTTACTGTCATATCATGAATACGTTTTAGAATTTTTAAATTTGTGCAGCTATCAAAGGCGTCAAGTAGAGCCAAGATTGCTAGATTGCAAAATAAAAACAGAATTCTATCCCACAATTAGTCGTTTAGATAATTTGAAATTACAAATACAGGAATGCTTAGCTTAAAACCAGAAAGAGAAATCTTTGAATAAATTCGATAGTGACCGTGTATATTTATTAAAAATACATATTTCTAAAAGTAAGGTATGTAAATACATTGATGTCACTTAAAACCATAACATGTCCTATTATCAATATTTTACATAACTCACATTCAAGCATTGTTCAATATTTTTCCATACAGTACGAGATACAGCCATACCCATATTGTGTTTCGGCGCAAGCCAGTAAGTTAGTTCAACCTAGAAAAATAAAAACAAACACCAATGTAATTTACATGCTTACGTGATTAGTGTAATGTTGGAGTTGATAATACTTGAAAGTATCAAACAGGGCTTAGTACTGTAGATACTACGACATCTACACCACTAATACTTTAAAACAGTGGAAAAGGAGTTTCAATAGTGGGATTTTGATCAATGTTAGACCATCCTTGAATACCTGGAAGCACTGGATGGCCGTTTTGTCCTAGTGCGGGACTCCCCAACAGTGCGCATCCACTGAGCCGCCGTCCAACGATTTGATGGCAGTAATCTTCTCGAATCTTCAGAAAAGGGTTTAAATATCATAAAGTTTGAGCGATTCATGATGAAGTTGATCAACTTGGGAAAAAATCGCTAAAAATCACCGATAGCCTATATGGCGATAAACTACAGAACTAATGCTGTTTAATTTGCCAAAGAATATATACAAACAGAAAAAAATTTGTTGCCTTATTTGCATTAAGTGAATTAAAGACCATGTGACTGCTTTTGGAAGTTGTGTTTTTTTAATTGAGTGGCTTAATCGTGAAGCAAGCAGACTCAAAGATGAAGTCTTGTTTCCTGAAAGAAGAAAGGTGCTGACGAGATCCAAAGTATTACTCGAAATGTTCAGAGGGAACCTGAAAACACAGGGAAGTACTTTACCCAGTCAGTTTTGAGTAGAAGTTTCTCAGAAACATCTAGAAAGTGAAGTCATATTTCTGACTGCATGATTACCAGCGCTGATACTATATTTAGTATGGTCCCTGAACCTCCCAAAGCCATCTGAAATACTATAAATACCCTCTACTTCGTGTACATGAAGTAACCTTGGAGTAAAGTGTCCCCTTCACACTTCGCACCTTTTCTTCCATGCTCAAGTTGTCGTGTAGATTCAGCCTAGGGTTATTACAAGAGCTTAGTAAGCCGATTCAACCGTTCAGTTAGAAGACTTATCACGAACAACTGAAAGTGTATAGTAAACGTTAAAAAATAACACGATCATTGAGAAAATGGTCGCAAGTTTACAACTACTATGAAAAGCGTGGAGAGAATTCATGGCATTAATTACATTCATGAACAGATTTGTAAAGAAATAGAGTGGCTAACGATTTAGTGAATTCTAATATTAATACAAACTAATTTAATACCTGGCCCATATGTAACCAAAGAATACTGAAACAAATAGACTAGTTAAAAGCTGATATCCATACCGTTAGTTCAAGTGATTATAAATCTTACCCTTATCTCCGTTAGTACACACAGTACAGTCAAGTGTGAATACTACAGTCGACAGTGTACATATAAGTGATCGCTTATACTTATATATATCCCATTTTCCTAATATTTGGTATAGATTTTGTAAACCATTGTGAAGTGATAATGTTTTAGGGATAATAAAATGTTTAATTTGGACAATAAACTTATCGTAACTGCTACTGAAACTCCACTTGAGGCCATTCTAGGGTTACTACGGATCCCAAGTTAGGATAAAAGAGGAGGGTCAGGCATAGAGTTAGCAAAAACGTTGCTTCAATGCTAAGCAGAAAAATATTATTTCAAGCATTTGAACAATCCCCTGAGAGTTGAAGGATCTTCATTTAAGGGTTATGATACCTAATGATGAAAGCCGAAGGTTGTTTTGGAAATTACGAAGCTAATGCTCCTTCTAACAACCAGAGCAACAATTAATATGCGTATATGGAATGTTTGCATAAAGTGGAGGACCATTCAAATAGCTACGGAAATGAGATGCACCTTGGCGGGGCTTGGAATAAGTGAAATTCATAGGACACAAGCTGGACAGAACAGATTAGCTTCGGGAAAGGTGCTATTGTACTCTGGTTATGAAAAATAAAATATCGCGCACACACGAATGTCATCCAGTGCTTTGTGCCCACTCATGATAGCAACGAAGACGATAAAGATCAGTTTTGTGAGGCTGCAGTCGATCGTAGAGAAACACCCGGGAAAGAAACTGACCAACCTGATCGGAAACCTAAACGCCAAAGTCGAAATGGACAACAATAGGTATGAAGATATCATGGGACGACATGGACTGGGAGAAAGGAACGGGAATGGCAAGAGAATTGGAAATTCATGTGCCTTCAACAAAATGGTTATAGATAGCACTATGCTCACCTACAAACGCATACAAAAAGCTACAAGGGTTTCATCAGGACACACTACAGAGAACTAGATCGATCACATTCACATCAATAAAAAGTTCAGAAGGTCAACGAAAGACAGTGAGAGCAAAGATAGAAGCTGATGTAGTTTCAAATCACCATCTGCTAGTTCCAAGCCTCACAAGATTTACTCAGAGAAGAGGAAACTACTACGAAGAACAACTGGGAATGGACTGAAGAAGCACTAACTTCAACACGCCAGGTGTGGGGCCGCAAGAAGCATTATCATACGGGATATATCTCTATTCAAAACATGAGAATGATTCAAGAAACGAAGAACAAGAAAACGGCAACTAACAAAAGCCGAACAACAACAGAGGAAGTCAAGGCACAAGCTGAATACATGGAAGTAAACAAGCATGTGAAGAAGAGCATTAGAGCTGACAAGTTGAAATAGATCGAAGGCCTAGCAACGATAGTGAAAAAAGCTACAAGAGAAGAAAATATGAAACAAATATATGACACAACGAAGAAACTGGCAGGGAAATATAATAAACTAGAGAGATCAGTCAAAGACAGGGGTTGAAAACCAGTCACCGAGATTCTAGGACAGAGGAACAGATAGGTAGAACAATTTGAGGAACTCTTGACTAGATCATATTCATTGAATCCACTAGACATTGATGTAGCACCTACAGGCATTCAGACAAATCAAGAGTGGAGAAGCAACATGAGCTGACAATATGCTAGCTGAAGCACTGAAGTCAGACGTAGAAGTAACTGCAAAGATGCTGCACGTTCTATACAGGAAGATTTGGGAGGAAGAATAAGTACTGACAGACTGGAAGGAGAGATAAGTCACCAAGATACCAAAGAAAGATCTTAGTAAATGTAAGGACTAAATAGATATCACACTACTATCAGAATCAGGTAGTTTTCAACAGTGTCGCCAAACCAAATGAAAGATTTAGTAGACACCCAACTTCGAGACCAACTGACTGGGACTCATAAGAACCGATCACGTTCAGGCCAAATCGCTACAATTTAGTTTATTGTTGAGCAGTCATTTGAATGAAAATCGTCACCAAACATCAATTCCCTTAACTATGGGAAAGCATTTGACAACGTGGATAAAAAGGCCTAATGGGACCTTCCTCGACACTATGGGGTATCCGAGAAAACTGTCAATATCATACGGAATTCTTATGATGGACTACACTGCAAAGTCGTGAATGTAAGACAGCAATACACATGCATTCCAAGTGTAGGATAAGCCTGCTTACTCTCACTCTTTCCCTTTCTTCTGGTGGCTGACTGGATTATGAAGACCTCTATATCTCAGGGGAAGCACGGAATACAATGGACAGCTTGGATGCAGCTAGAGGATATGGACTTCGCAAACGACCTAGCCCTTGTATCCCACACACAACAAACAGTGCACAAGATCATGATACCCAGTTCAGCAGAAGCCTGTGCATCAGTAAACCTACACATTCACAACGGAAAAAAGATACTAAAATAAAGCACAGACAGCACCAACCAGATCACTGTTGATGGGGAAATTCTGAAAGTGGAAAGTTTTACGTAGCTAAGCAGTGTTCTTGACAAAATAGGGAAATCAGACGCAGATGTGAAAGTACAGATTGGAAAAGCAAAAGAACAATTCCTATGATTGAAAAACATCTGGAAATCAAAACACCGGTCAGTCAACATCAAAGTCAGAACTTTCAATACAAATGTCATGACAGTACGAGTGTACGGTGCTAAGATGTGGAGAACTACTACAGACATCATCGAAAAGGACAGGTATTTATAAATAGTTGTCCACAAAAAAATGCTCCAGATCAGTTAGTCAGACAATCAGAAGTAAACTACTCTGACAGAGAATAAACAAGCTTCCAACTGAGTAAGAAACTAAGAAACGATGCTGGAGGTGGATAATTCATCAAAGCGCATCACAACACAAGGCTTAACTTGGAATTATCAAGACTAAAGGGAAAGATAGACAAAAGAATACATTGAGCGGAGAATCAGAGGCGGATATCAAAAGGACAAATACTACTTGAGAACAACTAAAATACAGAACCCAGAACAGAGTAGGCGGGAAACTTGATCAGTGGCCTATGCTCCACGAGAGGTAACTGGGATAACTAAGTACGTAACTGTTAATCAACCACCGCATAATTTTGAGCGCAGTGCTGGCTAATGTAGAAGTAAACTGGAAGAAAGCTAGGAGCGGCCAAACTATCAGTTGATGAATTCACTGAATGGTGATCTGAGCCATGTTAGTAAGTGCAAGCTACCCAGTTAGTACTAACGCAACTGTCGTGACCAGTGGTTAGAGACATTGAGTGACATGGCTTACAATCAGGTGTAATGGTATAGATGCATTCATTCTGTTTTTTTTAATTTTAAAATTATTCTATACCCTGTAATCTGTAAATTCGTTCATTATTCTCGAATCACGTAGCTTATGTCTAATCTTTTCGATACTATTGATCCCTTCGTCTCATACAAAGACAACACAGAACATTAGGGGTCTATTCCAAAAATAAAAGTAAAAAAACTTATTAATATTATTGCCAGAAAAGATCAGCTTATCAAATTAGATGGTTATTTAAAAGAAAGGGAAATAAAACATCGAAATAGATACCTTACTTACTACATTGGATAAATACATGTTATTTTTATCGTATGATCCAAAGGCAATAATCCCATCAGTTTTTAAAGGACTTTGTAATAGAAATAAACACAATAAAATATGATCAATCATTTTACAGACAATTCTGTCTATTGAATATAATAACATAAATAACGTACATATGCTTGACAAAAATATTTAATAATGACGAATAAGTATATCGGACAGAAAAACACATGAGAATGTGGAACGATGGCATCATAGTTAAAGTGTTCAGTTATCAGCCAATAAGTCCTAACTTCGAACCTTACTCCATTAACTTCAGTCTATGTTATCAAGTAGGACCATTTGCCCTCATAATTACAATGTGGTTTGTATCTAAGTAGCTGGTGAATGAGTACAAACAAAGTGGGAATAAAACAGACCATATGATATTATGTTAGTATTTATTGTTTCGAATGAATATTATTTATTTGACAATAAGGTTTATGTACAGTAAATTTTTTTTAGTTACATACGTCCATTTTATTCCTGAAAATTAAAGCAAGTGTGATGTACGCTACTTATGTCTGTCGACATAGGTAGTATATAACACCAATCAGAAGTGGAATGCCTGGCAGCAGGAGGTTGGGAAGATAGAATCCAAGAGAACGGGAACACAGTAATTGTAATAGCAATGAAGGAACGATGAAGTTTGAGACAACGGATGGAGGATTTGCAAATAAAGTATTGAATGTATGGTTTTCACATTTTACGAAAGAACTCTGTAATTTTGCATTAAATAACAAATTGGTTGTCCCCACATGAGTGTTCGTTCATTGATGCCCCTGCCAACCAGGATGCGGAGAGGTTGCAGTTCTGTGGACGTCGTCGTCGGGCCTGGAGAGAAGGCACTAGTTGGGGCTGTCTGGTGAGGAAAGGTGGCGTCGAGTGTTCGGGGGGGGCGGTGTTGGCTGTCATTGCAGAGGAGCAATGGGACGTGTGGCTGTTGGGAGGACATCGGATGTAGACGGCTCAGTGGGTTGCTGGGGCGCAGATGTTAGACGTCCCGGGTGCTGGGCGGATATCAGGTTTAGACTGCCCGGCGACTCGACATTGCTACGGAGGGCAGCGCGCCGACGGACTTATGTTGACAGAAATAAGTAGCACATAATACCAACTAGAATTGGAAAACCTGGCAGCAGAGGGCTAAGAAGATCGAGGTGACAAAAACAGAAAGGAATTGTGAATTGGAAGAATCATACAGAATATGGACAGTTGATGGAAGATTTGCAAATGAAGTATTTAATGTATGGTTCTCATATTTTATCAAGATATTCTGTAATTTTGTATTAAACAATAAATCGTCTGTCCACACCCCAATCTCATCCATTATACAAGGACAGAGTGCACGTTCATGTACTTAATAACTGTAAAGTTGATCAATACATCATAAATGAATGATAGCAATCAATTAATTTAGATTATATTATTTCCAATCCCAGAGAACAATGAGTATCGTGTTGGTTAATAACATTAGGATACTCATATCTCTACATTAATAAAGTATATATATATATATCACTGGTAGAGAGAGAGAGAGCAGTCTGATGATTAAAACGAAGAGAAACCTCTAACCTATTTGAAGAGCTTTTGTGAAGACTGATTTAAATTTGTACGTAGTATTCATCTCAGATTGATTACACTTAATGTATCATTGAGAAGTATGGAGAATTTAATAGCTGTTTGATATTAATATGGAACTATTCAGTAGTGTGCAGGTACAACCCTAGGACCTTCGGGTTCCACACTGAACGTCGAAATCACTAGAACTACTGGATTAGAGTCCGACGGTACAGTCCCAAATGCAACCAATTTGTGCAACGACCATTGAATGTTATTAGTGACAAATGTTTCGCTACCGACTTGTCTGAACTCTACTCGTCAAAATTTCTCACCAGAAGAATCCCGAGAACGCCATGAAGTCACTAAAGAGTTGATCATAGTCTTCGCAGTATAGGATTGTGGAGGTTGTTGGATTTCACTGGAACCACGAGCCGAAATAAGTCAGACAATCGCTGAAAAACCGAAAGCACAGAACGGTCGTTTCATCCTAATACGAGGCTCCTTAGCAGTGCATATCCACAACCGCGCCATCAGGGACCGAACCCAGGACTTTCGGCCCCAAACGAAAATCCTTGGGAAGTGAAGCTAAAGTGTGTCGGGCTTGAAGAAGGAACTCACCGAACACCATAGAAGATGGTCACGCAATATCGTGAATTGATTGAAGTTGGGCTTGTATACCAATGAATCTTAGCTCAGTGGTCTAGAGGTTAAGGGTTCGAAGGCCCTGAGTTCGGTTCCCGTCTGTATGGTCACGGATGTGCATTGCTCAGGGTTAACACAGCAGGAAAAAGCGGTCATCCAGAGCCTCCAGGTCTTCAATAATTGTTTAACATAGGTCGGTTCACGACTTCAATTAATATTATGGTTTTAGTTGAAAGGTTTTTCTAGTGACTTGTTTAATTTACAGTTACTGTTTTGAACCATACTTGAAAAAATGGAAATTTTATTTTACTTTCATAATGATAATTAATTCCTTCCTTATTTTATTACGTTTTCTAAACAATAGGCATTTATTAGTATAAAATAAAATGAAGCAGTTAAGTTTGTAATACGATCAGAAAATATGAAAACTATGCCTAGTTAATATTTTTATCGTTTGACTTCAACGATCAAATATATATATATATATATATATATATATATATATATATATATATATATCAGATAAGATTTCATTCCGAAAGACTCTGTAAACATTAAATACAATAAATTCTATAAGAGAACCGTTGAAAAAGAGAACATTAAAAACTATAATTTAATCTTCTTTTTACAATAAACTAACCAAAATATGAACCCATCAACAAAGAAATGATAAGGTTGCTCTTGTTGTAATTTGCATACATTTTTTGAAGTGCATATCTGAGTTCGCGTGAAAATATGTACTGTCTTCATTTCACCTGCATACACAGTGGAGTGTTACGCAATTAGTGAAGAATAGTCATTCATCGTCATCATTATATGCAATGTAGAGCCTGACACATGTGCTTCACTTCAAGTTGTCATATCACATTAAGACGAGATGAAATTACTTCAAAACAAATTCCACAGAAGTAGAAGTAGTAACAGTATCAGTAGTAGTAAAAGATCAGACATGGAAAAAGAAAGGTGTTAGCGGGACATAGATTGGATTTAAGCATGCTCAATGCACGATTGCTTTGGTACTTGGAGAACACTCTAGAAATCTCATGTAAAAACTATAAATATACTAACGTTTTCCCTATTGTGCTTCTTACTCCCATCTAACCTTGTTATTTGGAATATAATCTCTTTCCTGCTCAACCGTGTTCTGATTTGGGGACTTGTCGTGTGAATTGGTGTCCGAGAATACTAAGCAATAGGAATAGCTGGGTTGTAATAAGAGAAAATCATAACAAAAGGTAAAAGAAAGATTTTGAGACTCAGGTTCTAGAGGAAGACAAGAAGTGAATGCACTTGCACCCTTGCAAACGATTCTGAAGCATGTCGCCTAAAGTCTCTAACCATTGGTTACAATAATAACATGGAACCCAATCAGGTAGCTTATACCCACATACATGGCTCAGTCCAATTGTCGATAAGTTGATGGACTGGTGCAACGTCTTGGTTTTACCGCTCCTAGTTTTCTTCTAACCTACTCCTATGGTAAAACAACATCGCCCGTTGAGGTAGCTAATAGTTAGGCATACGCAACCACATAGCTTAACCACCTCAGTTGATAAAGATTACCGCAACAACTGACTTGCCATCTTTACCTAATACTCTATTCCCAACTTCGGCATCACTTATTCGATGGTCCAAAAACACATGAGCAATCCTTCGAAGACACTTACAGTCGAATACTATTAACCTGTGAATGTCTTCTATCCTTAATGACCGCATTTCACACCCATAAAGTAGGACAGAGTGAAGTGCTGAGCAGTAAACGCGTCCTTTGGTTGGTAAAAGGATATGTCGGATACGCCACCAGTGACAGTTCAATAAACAGAGATCGAGCTTTACAAATCTGTGTCAACATTTCACCAGACACTAGCCTATCAGGACTGATAAGACTCCCAATATAAGTGAAGCAATCGGTAGACTCAACTAATTCACTCTCTATCAACAATTCGGGCCCTGATGCAAGTCAGTGCCAAAGAAACACTATGCATTTCAATGAAGGGAATTACGTTCCAAACAAGCTGACATTGTTGCTTACGGTTGTAAAAAGACTGCATTTTGTCAGTGTCTTCACCAAAAAGAACTATATCACCTGCGTACTGCAAGCCAACAACAGAAATTTTGGTTGTCAAAATCGATTAATAGAATGCTAATTGACAGATAAACCATATGATACAATGGAACCAAGAGGTGGCTACTCACGAGACCGTATAATTGACTAAGGCCCTTGAGTAATTGGAAGTCAAAGACAAGACCACAAACCAGATGAATAATTTTTAAGGTAATAAAATGACATACTTATATACAAAGCATGAACACAGAATAAACATAATGTCTTAGGCGATTGGAGGAAATTAACTTATAGGTCGCTCATTCTACAACTAATAAAGACTTGAATATCGTATCAGTTATCACTAAAAACTTTTTTATGACAAACTTTTTAAAAAATGACGAAAGTGGACAACCCTGAAGAACACCACATGAAGTTATCCGTTCCAAAGGTGGCTCTGACTAGACAACTAGTGTTCGAGTAGAGATCCTGTACATGGTTGATGTACTTCTTTAGTAAGCCTCTTAGAGACAGACAATGATATAGAACCTTACGATCAACGGAGTCGAATGCTATCTTAAGATCAAGAAAGACAACTATTGTCGGACGTCAAAAAATATATCTAAGTCCAGGACCTATCGAAGACTGAATATTTAGTCTATAGATCCACGTTCAGGTCTGAAAACAGCCTAAGTTTTTTTTTCTATTTTACTGTTTACAAGCTCTCATTAAGCGTTGACGTGTTATTGAAGTTAATATTTTAAAAACTGTATTGGTCAATTTGATTTGTTTGTGATTGATACGATAGGACTTTTTCTCTTCTTAGGATGATCAGCGATTTAGACCAGTCAGATTATATAAATGTATTCACTTGTAATAATATTTAAAACATACCTCCAAATATTTTTACTAATAAATTCCGACATATATAAAATATCTTCTACAACAAAATGATCTTCTTCTAATAAGATGAAGTAACCCTTATAATATTTTGTTGGATAAAAATGATTCATTACGAATTCAATCTAAAGTATATTTTTTAAAACAAAAAACGAACAAACAAACAAACATATGCATTAAAAATGTTATAAACATTCAGTTTTTTTTTTAAAACAAAAATTAGCTATGAATTACATTAAGTCATATAATCAATAATGAGTTCATTAATAGATATTATAATTGTTGACCATTAGAATGATTAAATATGTACACATCTAAACATTTAAAATAATGTTGAAAACAACAAAATACTAATATTTTGTCACTAAGTTAATAAGAACAAAAAGTTTTGGAAATAATTATTGATTGGACAATAATCTCTGTAATGTATCAACCAAACACAGATTCATGTACTCAGGATTCTGATTTACATTTTATGTATATAAGGATCAATGATACTATTTGGCTGATCAAATTGAAGTAGGTGAAACTAGACAGGAACACCTACCAACCTAATTGGTTGAACGCCTTAACCATTAAACAAATTGTTCTACCACCAACAATAGTAAGTATTAATTAATATATTTGTAATATCCTAATGAGTAGAAAAATTAAATTTCCTGAAGTTATGTGACTCAGTGTAAGCCACTTCATAATATTCTTGTTGCTCCATTGTACTATTTAAACTTGGATTAATTTTGATTTGGTTATTTATTCTCTGAAGAAATGGCTTACACTAAGTCACGAAACGTCAGAAAAATTAATTTTTTCTACTCATTGGGATATTACAAATATATTCGTTAATTTACAACAATCTACCCAATGCTCAATTTATTCAAAATTATTAAGTCAAACCTTGGTAATGATACCTACAATAGCAACTATTATTTAGATGATTATGTTGTAATGATTGGCTTAATGTGAATATAGTTTTCATTAGAGATTGGTGGTAACTGAAGAATCGCTGTCAGTCATTGAGTATTAGATTTTAACTTCAAAGAGTAAAAGACCACAGATGTTCGACCCCTTAAAAAAAATTGAACATTACCTTGACTTCGAAGTATTCATAACTCATACTGAAAACCTTAATGCGTTTGAAAAGAATTAATTTAATCAAGTTGCTATTTCCATAAACAGCTTTTCATATCTTATGAAATTCTTGAGAGTTTTGGTGCTGACAATATATATATATAATACACTAGTTGCATCAAAAATCCTAATGTCTTAGTTTTGGAATTTATACACTTTTCTAACACATACCATTGTTATTATTAGTAAAATATGAAATGAATATTGGAGGAAAAACAAGGCTAAAACAGTATCCAATTTTTCCTATTACCATAGTAATCAATGTCCTCATCACAAATTAAGTCGGGTTACCTTATTTTTTCTAAACTTCTTGTGTTCTTTCTTTAGAAAATAGAGAACCGTAATCTTATAATGACTTTGACAAAACATTAGGTTAATGAAAGTTTTTTACGCGTGAGAGCCTACTTTTATCTTCTGAACATTTTGTATTCAGTTTCTGATTAATAAATAACCATGAACAACCTATTAAATAGATCAGCTATAATTAGTAGCTAATTTAAGTTTATTTGACTGAAATTTTTCATGAAGCATTTTGTTTAGAATCTTTCCATCAGAAACCGATTGGGTTAATCAACTTTTTAACAATTCAGTACCTAATATATAATGATTATAACAATAAAGTTTTCAGTATTGTGAACAACAAATCAAATCTTATTTTTGGTAGAATGAGTAGTTAGTGAATTGTGAAGAAATCTTTGTTACATCACTCTTTAAATCAAGTATTGAAGATGTTGTTTAAGAAACAATGAAAACTTCAGACAGTCAGTCAGTCTCAGTAACGCTGAGACTGGCACAGATGTGTTTCCCCAAGCCACTATACCGCTATAGAACGACGAGGTGAAAATCACAAAACGAATAGTACAAGAGATAAAAATAATATGGTAGCAATTATGACGAGGAAGAATAAATAGATACAATATATATCGAAAAGACGGAGTGGAAAAATATGGAGAAATACTGGAAATCAAGATAGAGAAGATAACGAGCGAGTGAATCTACGCCATTGTGAACGATTCTGACCCATGTCACCGAAAGCCTCCAGATACTGACTGACGTGATCGCGCGGAATCAAATCAAAAAGTCGGCATCTGCCAACGTTTCTCAGACTCATAATCAATGATTACATAAATCAGTATCATGTCTTGATTTATCCATCCACAGATTTCTTCCAACTTACTTCTATACCTCTAAAATCTTTAACCTCAGCCACAAATATTTTCCATCATCTGAGTCTAAGTTTACTGGAAGAGAAAAAGCAGACTAGCGTCGGAAAAAGTACAGTTTTGTCAGGTATCATTACCAAGGTTTGACTTGATAGTTCCGAATAAATTGAGCATTGGATAGATTGTTATAAATAAAATTAATATATTTATATAATTTTGTCAGATTAATCTGATTGATAATAATCCCAGATGATAAAATAATGAAAATAAACACCCTGTAATGAGTAAAACATTTGTTATATATATATATATATGCTGTGAAATTTTCTGATTGATTTACAGCAGTTTTTAGAAAAACTGGAGAAGTTCGATGCTACGAGATTCAATTATCTTCAGTTCGTATCTTGCAGAAGTGTTTTGAAGCGAGAAATATTTTCTGCTTGCTTTCAAAGTTTCGCCTACTACCCTAAGTTCTATTTTAATTTGCTTAACTTTATCTTCAGACGTAAATGATTTGGAATGCGTTTTTAATTAGGCTCAGTATACGACCATATGTTATCATCATATCGGATGACAACAATAAACTGAAGAAAATAGAGTGAGGGGAAATATTAAGGAAACTCCAAGGTAACTAGCAACTAAATGGTACATTGTAACAATCAATTTTGGTGTTTGTAACATTGAATTATGACTGTGTTATAGAGACTCATAACATTAATCTGCTGAAAATAAAGAATTAGGTGAAACAACAATTAGGTTAGGACTCTATTTAAAAGTCTAGTACACAAGAAATGAAATCACTACTTTAAGAAGTTAAAGAGTCAGCTAGTCGTTTTATGTAGAACCTGGTACATAGGTGCATTGGTTTGTGTTGACACTACACATTATTACACCGAGCTGAAATTATTAAGATAAACATTAAAGAGGTAGTATTAGTGGTAGTAAAAAACTTATCGAGAAAATGATTCGAGAAGAACAAATTAAGTAATGAAACAAAAATAAGTTTAAAACTCAGGGTCTAATAAAATACAAGGAATGAATTTATCTTAGCCATCTCATTTAATGTCTCCAACCATTAGAGTCCCAATAATCACATCGACCCATCAATCAACTAGCCTACGCCAACCGACATGTATCAGATAAAGTCAATGACTGCATCAACCGATGATACATTTTAGTTTAGGTACCTCTATCTTTCTCCAGATCTACTCTTACCTTATTTAATATTGAGGGGTTGAGGTAGACGGTTGTTGGGTGTACGTAATATGTGTCCCAACCACTTCAATTGGAGAAGATCCAAAAACTTATTAACAGTTTTATCATTTTTGCATAGTACCTTACGCCTAATCTCAGCATCGTCTACTAATAAATTTAAAACATAGACACAATAATGAAACCTAATACATGTACCAAATTAATAATGGAAATTATAAAAGTTATCTTAGATAATAAACTTATACAATCCCCAGAAGATTTTAAACAGTATCCTTTAGCTTCTATTTTCATAACTTTTTCATGAAACCTGATAGTTATTAACTTAGAATTAGACTGTAAGAAGAGAGAAAACTGTGGCGATAATCACCTTTGTGAATTTCTGAATGATTTAAAAACATCAGAAACATGAAAACTTTAAACGTATAGGTAACATACGGCAGTCAGTACATGATTAGTTTCTATTGTTGCGAAAAGTAGTAAACAACGAAAAGATAGCAACTAAGTGAAATAATACAAATGCATGCATACAACTACTGAATGAACTAAATAAGAATCATTTTTCAACTGCTAATAAATAAGAGGATAATTCTTACTAAAAAAAGAGAACAACATGAATCAATTCACATTTTTCAACAGTATCGACGTCACTCAACGAGAAACCAGAATACAGGATAGAATGAACAACTGTTTCGCTACACATTGGGCACATATGTGTATGAGTTTCCTGAAAGTCACATCAAGAGAAATTATCCAAACTTGACAGAAATCACTATGAATTCGTGTTGTCAAAGTTCCCAAATGAAAAAAAAACAATACAAAAGTCAGCAAGACTTACTTTCCACAACCAATGATGCTTAATTTGAGTAAAATGTGATTCACGATAATGCTGAAATGTGTCTGGCCAACGAGCATTTAAACATTCTATATTCATAGCTCTGAAAAAAGTATAAATGACAAAATTACGCATATATATATATATACCAGATGTTAAAAATATTGTCCACAAAGACAATGAGAGCTCTGAATAAGGTCAGTCAGCTTAGATAATGCAACAGCATTGAAAATATCCACCTAAACTACCATGTTTTCGACACTATTCGAGGTGCTTCCGCTTACATCTAATAAAGCCAATCCTGTTTTAATTCAGTAAGAGAGAATAACACGAACCTTCACCTTTCTGTTGCTACCATAATGAAAAATACGTTGGATCTGTTCCACACGAAAACAAAGCGACTACTCAGTTCTCCCTAGTTTTGACCGTTTCTAGTTGAATTCAGAGCATGACATAAACTAAATATTAGTTTACTTTACAAGGCTCGTATGCACAGTTTCTTTCATCATCTTGAAAAGCATAAGAACAATGACTTAAGAAGAGTAACTGTAGTATTTATACAAATTAATGATTCCTATGTACTTGGTTGCGCGCTTATTACGAATTCGAAATATAATACGTTCGTTTGTGTTAATCTAGTTCCACTCGTTTAAAATGGACTATTTAGGGTATTCTTAGTTAGCATGTTAATTCGAATACATCTAACTATCATAGTAACATTAATTTAGTTTATTCTGTTCGGTTCTTGTCACCCTTTACCAATCTCGTTTTTCTTTAATTTAAAACTATGTACAGAAGTTAACATACGTATACTAGTGAATTTGATTGGAAGTGAATATGTAACATCATGGTGGAGTAAAGATTTAAATACAGTTCGTAAGATTAAGAGTAACTTAAATAAAAGAAATATTCGAGTATTGAAACGGTAACTAAATATTACACAGATCAAATGTTAGTTGATTAAGTAATCAGGTAGCTGAACACATTTCAATGGAAATTAAAAAAACGTGAGTTGAGATAAGCCAGTCAATAGTCAAGTTACAAATTCGAAAGAATCGAGAATGATGCAGTTGAAATAAGATAGGTGTTTGAGAAAAGGTTTTTTTGTACGGCCTTAGTAAATAACATTCTTCACTGAACAGTCTTTATTTCGTCTAATCACATAATTAGTTTCTTTCTTTGGTCATTAACTGTATTTGAATATTCACTACACTATGATATTACATATTCACTTCTAATCAACTTTACTTGTATAAGTATGTTAACTTTTACGTTCAATTTTAACTTTAAAACATTATAGGTTGTAAGTAGCTGACACGAGTATAACACAATCAAATTAATTAGTCATAGTGCCCAGACCGTTATTTCTGCTCTATAAACATCCACTATGAAAAGAACACAGATATAAAGGCGAATAAAACATTTGATGAGTTATCCAGTTACTTCTCATGAAAAACTTAAGTAGTGGCAGTTCGGGAGTTACACAGCATTTCCGTTTAAAGTCAGCCGGTATCACTAGGACGCATAAAAATGGTATGTGTGTGTATGGCTTAAAGCCGATTACATCAATCTGCATTTCGTAAATGACTGATTAAGAAAAACATCCGATGTTCCGGGAGACCTTGAACGCTATTATTATTGTTATTGACTAGATAAAAAGAACAAGGATAGTTCTGTTTTCAGTGACTTCATCTGCAGGGCTTTACAATGGTCAAAATCATGGATAATTAGAAGGATAAAATCTAAAGTATAAACGAATTGACTTACTCAGTGGGTTTTATTCTACTATTACAATCTCTTGGATCAGTACCAGGAAAGGTGTTTGGAAATAGTTGCATTGAATGGGGATAAAAAATTTGAACAGTACGAGTGAAGCGAATAGATCCGATAAGATTGTTCAATTCATCAGAATAGAAATCATGTGAAAAAATAATAAGGGCTGTTTCGATTCCTTTTGTACGTCGTAACGATTCAATTAACAGACTTAACTCTATAGATCTATTATGAACCTGAACAGAAAACATCAGATAATTAGAAGCCACACTGATTTGATTGAATGATGATGGAAGCATTGGTTGGATCACAATAAGCCAAATATAATCATTTTTTATCAATTCTAATCACAGTCTATGAAAACAGGACTTGAAAAGAGTAAGTTTAGTTAATGGATATTCTAAAATATTTGAAAGTTAACTTGACAATAGCTATTTCAATTTCAGCACTGGTACAAGTTTACCGAACAAAGATAAAATTATGTATGACCGAGAGAGTAAACTGAGCTTCCAAATGGAATAAATAACATAAGTAACGCAATAACATATGATCGATTGCTGATGCTGAAATGAGCTTGATTTAAGTCCTTTCAGTAGTAAAGTCTCGTGGAAATTATTTGAAACTTTAAAGTACCGTTTATTGAACAATGCTTTCTGAAAAATGTTATCCAGCATACCTGTAAATCAATGATATAAATCTCGTACAGGGTTGAAGAAACAAGGTTACTTCATAAAGTGATGTGACAACTAAACCTAAAAATAAACTGAGGACAAACTAAAAACAGTGCTGCGCTTGCTAAGAAACAACTGACCTCGGTGTCTGCAAACATAACTAGTCTACTGTTAATCCAAGAAGAAATAAATCCACAGTACTCCTCTTTAGTAAGATAAGTCGGTCTTAACCAGTTTAAAAAACAGCATTTATGATTGACTATGCCTATGAACTTATCTGAACTCAGAATCCTTGTTTCTTTCAACAGAAAAATGCAAATTAATAAGACATTCGTACCTAGATTATACTGACATGAATTACGAGTAATTATATCATCGTCACATATATGTCAGAATATGACGATCAAACCATCTGAATTTTTAAAACATTTATTCAATCATTGTTTTTTATTTAAATACTATCTCATTTAATGCAACTAGCTTACTGAATAGAAATTGGTGTGGAGGCCTACAAACACACTGTTTGTGGGTGTGATGGCTAGTAATAATACTACTCAATTATTCGTTTAAATTTCTATAACTTATTTATTGTGAAAGCCCAGCAAAGAAACACTGCATCTCTGTTACATAAGCAACTGGTGGTTGTTTGAACAGCCGAATGCTGAAATCTCTACTACAGACTAATATATATATGGTAGTGTTTAGCAACTATTAAGCATGATCTCATCATACATATAAGCAAGTCATCTGACCACTCTGAGCAAGCGTTTTCTAATTAAAAACCACTATATTTAAACTGTCTTCGTGTTGTGCTCACGAAACTGAACGGTTTAATCATGGAGCTTTTATTGCCTTTTCAAATAACACCAACAATACATAACTTAAAAATGAGTTTATTATTTATTTATTTATTTGAACACATATTAGTATAAAGGGGCATCAAATACATACGCGCAACACAATAACAATGAGAATGTGAAGAGATAGATAATGGAGGGTGCTTATAAGAAAAAATGGACCCCCCGTGTTCACCGACCCGGTTAAAGCGCCGAACATTCGCTTTTTGTCCTCTCAATTTCGTAAACAACACCCCCGCCACGAGAAGGAAAGTGAATAGGACTTCTCTGGTAATGGCTGTATATGCGTAGCCATGAGAGAGCATTTCGAGAGGGAGAGTGGGCTCTCCCCACCCTCGGCCGTACCAGGGCACTATTTATAATTAATCGACAGCTCGTTTAGCCAACAAGAAATTTGATTAGATGCCTTCCATAATTGTGCTATCATTAATCACACATTTATTATGACTGTCTTCTCTCATGGTTAGAACTCTGTCTTTTCAGCTGACTGTTTTTTTTTGTATTAAGCAGCAAGGTCAACAAAACCGTTCAGCTCAGAGGACGCAAGACCCACAAAATAATGCTTGGTTTGCAAACCATTGCTATCAAATCAAACTACAAATTGAATTTTAAGGTGAGAAACATCAATCTCGGTTTTTTTTTACTTGGGAGTATCATTATGAAAACATTGATTCGATTGCATTTGTTACGTATGAAATAAAAAACTTTTATTAAATATAAATCACTTATTAGCCTACTTGTATTATCATAACATGTTTAGGAGAGGATCTTGTAGAGTTGAAATTATCTCTTGTTGGTAGTTGACCATACAGGTCTTCGTTTTTTACGTATTGCACCTTATTAATATTTGAAATATATTGTCGTAGATTTGGAATTGAACTGAGTGGTAATAAATGAGACAACGGACCTGAAGTTTCTAATGATTTGTTTATGACAAAACGTATATTTTTAGGATACTGCAAATGAACTGGTTCTAGCCATAAAGAATCCTGCAAAAGATTAAAATTAAATGAGTCTGAATGGGCTGAAAGCAAACACACCAATGACTAAACATTACTACACAGTCAGACATTCTCAAAGTACGAAGGAAGCTTGGCAGTTTTAGGTAATGGTCATTTCGCACAATATTTCAACTATAATAAAATGAAAAACCAATATTAATTATTCAAACAACTAAGTACGCTAAGTAAATCCATAATGATTTTGTGACAGTTTAAATCAGCATTAAAAATCGCAGAAACGTGTGGATGGGAGTATTGTAACACATGACTATTTTTCAGAAAAACGGTATTATTTTAGCCAACATAATCTGTTTGACCAACATAGTATATATCAAGTATGCCCGACTACCGCCTACGTCGATGGGCAATGTATTCTGGTGCAGGAGCGGACTGGAGAAGAGCTAGGGGAGGTCAAACCAAAATGTAGCATCAGTCCATGAGGTCGATGACAATTGAACCGTCATGTTAATAGGTATAGGTTACCTGATTGGGGCCCACGTGATTATCGCAACCAATAGTTAGAGACTTTGGATGACATGGCTCAAAACTGTTTGCAATGGCATATATGCACTTATTGTTTATCTTCCTCCAAAATCTGAGATTTTAAATTTCTCATACCATTTTCTGTTTTTGATTCACTAATTTATATTCTATCCTCAAATCATATCTTCGATGCTTAATCATTCTTATTATACTTTTAATAACTTATTCATTGATTTGGTCTGACATATTTGTGCTAGTGTGGCATGGCAACTTGAACCGATGTACAGGTTCTACGTTGAGAATAAATGATTTGCATTGTTTGAGTAGTTATGTTTCAGCTATGTATCTAGTTTACTGTTCACCACACTAAAATGGTTGAAAATAAAGACATTGAAACGAACTTTAACAGTTCTTACCTTAGCTTACAGCCGTTAATAAACAGATATATACAACAAGCAGCATACTAACCGTATCCGATGTTACCTACGGCAATTACATCCAACAGTTAAGATATCGATCAGGAGCCCAAATTGTATCACATAGACTAAAGTTTAAGCACAACTGCAGCGCCAGAATTTTGAGGTAACTCAAAAATTACAAATACATCCTAGGTACTTCGTCGAGAAGTCTTACCAAAATGACTTCACTTATACAACGGAAAACTTAACAATAAGTCAAGAAAATCAAAATGACTGTGACAAATTATACAGGCTAGGTTGTCAAATAACGAAAAATATCCACGAAAACATGAAGTAGGACATACAGCTGGCGATAAAATTACGTCTTTCCAAAGCCAAAAAACGTTAGAATGCTCATATTCTGAAAATTCTGAATATCTCCAAAATTTGCTGAGTATTAACACCAACAACAGTACTACTAGGAGGACTGAGAGAAAGAACAAAATCTGGCGGCACATGAAGCGTGTTATTGGCAAGAAGAAGGATGTAGTAGGGAAGCATCTGAAAAGAATGAAACTAATTATTATGAATTTTCGATAAATTTCCCTGCCAATGAGTGGCAAATATGAAAGCGGTCAACCTACCTGACTTTGATGCGCATTGTTTGTACGTTAGTTGTTCATTTGAAAGGATTTGTACAGCAATGCTAAAAGACAAACATGCTGACAGTAAATTTACAGATACAAAAAGGTGAATGTAAGTGGTTCAAAATCTAAATACCCACCGCTGACGTACACTTACAAGTCCTAGGCTGCCAGTATTTTTTAGTTTGATATTTGTATCTAATGTAACAGTAGACATGGTCACAATAAATAGCTATCCAAAAAAGTTTCCATTTATGTTTATTCGCCACAATGAATTCCGAATCCACGTATTATACATATACTCCTTAAAGCCTAGTACATCAAATAGGTTATTTATCGTATTCTCCTAACGGGCAGAGTGAGTAACGTTCCACTTGACTAAAAAGATTAGAAACAGCTCTCCCCGTAGCATCATAAATACCAAAGCAAATAATGTGCTTTATCTAGTATCATGTATTACATTGTCCAAAAAGGCTAGCAATATTTGTATTTCAAATAAACTGAACATAAACTACAAAGATATGGTTACGATTTCGAGATTTGCGACATGTTTTAGCAATATACTTGGCCATGCTAAAAAATCATACGAACAAATCAAGTTACTCTCTCACCATGAAACTAGACCTATATTGATATAAACTATAGGCAGGGACTAACATCTTTCTTTCATTATTTTGTTCTTATGGATATAAAGGTTAACAAAAGGTAGTCATATAAGTTAAAGAGTGCTCGCACGATATCACCTACTCATGGACATTGAATTTGAGTGCTTATAACACCACTCATTTCACAAATGTGTTTCACCATCAAAGTAATCACTGCAAATCATCCTCAACCTTTAATATTCAGGTGAGGAAGTTAAGTGACTAAATTTTTCGGCACAATCAACGGTACATTAAAAAAATTAAATCTGTATAAAAGCCGCAAGCGTAGGCTGTTGTCCTATGCAAAGAACTACAGACCAAAATAGTTATGTCCGTATTGTAATTTCCTAATTCAGTCGATATTTAGTCAGGGTTTTGCTTCGTATCTGTCTGAAACAGAACAGTACACTTTATGTGTAAGAAAGTGTTCAAAGTCTACTGTCTCACGAAAGTGTGCCACAAGGAGCTGTTCTTTCACCTCTCCTTTTCTCTTTTCCTGCATGATCTGCTATCTTCTACATAAAACACTTCTGGGAAATATGCGGACGGTCTCACTCTATGTATTCTGATTTCTACCTCTTTACATCATGTAGAGGTAAATAAATCCCCAAAATAAATAGCTCTGTAAGTCTTCAACATTGAATGCTGACCATATTAGTCTTGATGGACTTGTAGTGGCATTGGACCATAACCACACAATTTTCAAAGCTGAACACAAGACTACTCGGAAAATCGATATTCAATATTTAACGCGGAGAAATACCTAACGATGGAGAAGGCGGGAAAAGCTAATTGAAGGAGTTGTAGTTGATCGAATGGCATGTCTCGGCCATGCAGACGTGGTCCCTGATGAATGTTACCCTATATCTTTTACTCATATTAGATATATTGTTCTATCTCTGGCCTTAGCTTTTTCTCCATCATGTATTGGTAGTTGGTACGATACAATGAGTTGGTGTAGACGATGATGTGACTTCCAAGTAAGGTCTTATGGATTTGGCAGTTATATCATGACAAATCTACAATTTTAGGGTTAGGTCTATTATTAGAGCGGTACTTATATCATAGTAGACCATAGTTCTACAGAGTCACCTACCTGGTGGCTCTCGGTCATGCATCAGCACAGATCACGAGTGGAAAAGTCGTACTCAACATCCCATGCAATCGCTAGCTGGATTAGATCAATCGATCCACGATATATTGATAGCCTATCAAATATATCTTCGAACATCCTCGCTTCTGTCTTTTGATTTCACTTGATGACTACGCTTCATATTAGAAGTTGTTGTTGGTTAAAGCGTTGTCAAACTCCGAATACCTTTGGCATCTTCAATTCCATAGAAATAAGTGGTTTTTTGTCTCGTATTGAATGGTGGTCTGTTGTTAATGGTCTCATACCTAATCCGTCTGTGTCAAACTGTTATCTTTAGCCTGGGACATAAACATCACCCAAACAACATGTTGGGAACCCATAATGCTTGTGCCATTGGATACTCTTTGATATGAGTCTGATTGAGCGCATGTCTGCACATAAATCTTTATCCTATTCTCCCGATGGTTGAAACACACAAACGATCGATAATTCATCCACAACCAATTAATATATATATGGGTTTTTAACACACACACACACATTCGTTTCCCTGTAAGCTTGCTATCTGCACGCATGTAGATTCTACTCATCTTTAACAATAAACTATCTCTATAACTGGTATTTTAATAATTGCGAGTAAATCCATAATTTTAATAAAAGATTTAACCTGTGTTAAATACTCAGTTATCGGGATAATATTTATTGGAGTCAGATATAAGGGAAATTAACCTCTTCGCATCATTCTCTTCTGGACTTTTGAGAAAAGACTTTGTTGCCCAGAGTGCTGAAGGCAGTTTGCAGGGTATGAGGAATCTTTTGAGATCATCATTAATATGGTTGTGGATAGATATCTAAAGTCTTGCAAACTCCTGGCAAGTGTTATCTTACCAGATGCTGACCGTCCACTTCATTCATATCTCTCTCCTAAAACATCTCCTGGTAGAATAAGACATCAATAGGTAGTGGCATTGGACCCTAGCCACACGATCTTCGAAACCAAGCAATTACCGAAAAGACTTATATTCAATAACTGACAGGAAGAAATGGATAACTATTAAAGCGGGAATATCAATTTAATTAATCGAATGTCATGGCTTAAACATGCAGGCGTGGTCATCCTTGTGTAACTTATCTCTATTCATATTAAACATATTGTTCTATCTCCTGAATAAATGTCTTCTCTATCATGTATTGGTGGTGATCCCGGTAAGCAAAACGCAGTGTAAACAATGATGTAACTTTCATGTAAGATCTTGCAGACTAGGTATGTTAAATCATGACAAATTTACAATATTAGCATTAGTTCTATTAATAGACCAGTGTAAAAGAGAAGTAGAAAATATTACCACAAATACGTTAAAAGAACCATAACAAAATATCCGTGATTTCCAATCAAGAAAGTACACCCATTGACGATCAGGTTGACGTGACTCATCCAGTAAATAAAAAGTATAAGTTAAAAGGTCGCTAATTAAAATACTAACAAATATGGAGATTTCATCAATATATGTGCCTTAAATTTTGTTAAAAATAAATGCATGCAGTGATCCCCGTAACAGGTTTAATGAAACACGACTAATACGTGGTGTGGATTGCACACCGAAGTTGTTAGATAATATCTCGTCGAGAAAAGACTAGAACGAATTTTATGAGAGTATTGAAAAATAATTACATACGAAAAGCCGCTTCCAGAAATTTTCTGTTAGTCTACCTCACTTGACAGTCATTGATTTAATAGTCTCATGTGAAATAAACCTGAATGGCTACCCATCTACATTTGTTGGCAGACTGAACAAATTGTGTCCTAACATATTGAGATGTGGAGTCGGAACATTCATAACTTTTTGTCAGGACGTTTCAGTGTGCTTTGTATGAACGGTGTAGATACGCCATCGATGCAACTCGGTAACACACGTTGTTACAAATAACCTTATTTGTCATTAAGCCTCACTTCAACTAAAGAGGCTTTAATATCCAACATCACTATCACAAGCTCTTAAACACCGATTGATATCCCTGATCACAGTCTTTGTTGTTTAGGTACAGTTCCAGGTCTCTGGTTATGTACAGTGGGCAGTAGTTTAGCCACTCGACTGCACTAGTTCTAGTCAGTGTGATATTCATTCGTCGATTTGTATGTGTTGTAATCTGGGTGAGCACGTTTGTCTCAGGGTAGTAGGGATCCTGGATGCCACCAGCTATCACGTTACCAGGCAGAAGGTTGGTTAGATGGAACTAGAAAATAATAAAGTGGTAATTCCATTACTAAGAGAAGACAAGTGTTTCAAGAAATAAGTTAATAAATAACTCAAATAATTAGTAATGCAGACAGTGTGAGTAGACTGAAGCGAGAGAATTACAGGGAAAACGGAGATGGTGTTAGGTGAAATAGGAAGTAGTTACTGATATGGGCTAATCATAACAGTGTGTAAGTGTGGTGTTTGAATTAACTAATGATACTTTTGTACTTGTTGCATGCTTGATTTTGAATTTTAAATACAGTACATTCGTTTGTGGTTATCTAGTAGTTCTTGATCCGATTATGTTATTTATTGGATTCCTAGTTCATACTATAATTAAAATACTCCTGATTATCATATTTGCGTCGCGATGGAGCCTGTGATGGAGCGGTTGGACATACATTCAGATCTTGATGCTTTTGAGGATTACTTTGAAAGAT
The DNA here is from genome assembly GCF_000699445.3 of Schistosoma haematobium. NCBI lineage: Eukaryota > Metazoa > Platyhelminthes > Trematoda > Strigeidida > Schistosomatidae > Schistosoma > Schistosoma haematobium. The sequence goes on along the minus strand of NC_067199.1, from coordinate 35,380,408 downwards.
TCGAAATTTGGGCTATGACCAAGGAAGACGCTGAGGATGTTAATATTGTGGCACACTTCCTCACATTCATCGGAAAAGAAGCACACAGCTTATTACCTTATTACCTTACCTAGCTTTCCGATCTTTGATGTGTAATTTTACGGGGATAGCCTTGAGGAGAGTGGAGATGACGTTATGTCTAAATGTTTTTATCTGGTTAACATCAGAATGATTCTGCTACCTTAGTACTTTGTTAGTGAGTGGTATTTCAGCTTTCATTTTGGGGTTACAGTATATCTGTAGAATTATGTTCTACTTCCTTAAACCTGGGCTAATTTTGATTTCGTTACTTATTCTTTGCAGAATTAGCTCACACTGAGTCACGAAATGTCAGAAAATTTGATTTTTATACTCATTCGGATATTACAAATGTACAAATTTATTTATGGTCTACTTCGGTATCAGCACTGCCATAATAATGGACCTAGTCCTTAAATTGTAGATTTGTCGTGATGTGACATGCCTAATTTATAAGATCTTACGTAGAGGTCACATCATTGTCTATTCTGATTCGTCGTATCATAACAATCAGCAATATAATGTTTGGCATTTCTAAAGAACACATTTAGACTGGAGGTAGAACATTATATTTAATATGGATGAGAGAGGTAAGTTATACATAATAACCACGCTTGCGAGGCTGAGCCATACGATCCGATTAAATCAATTAAGTGTTCCCGCCTTCTTCATCGATGACCCTCTCTCAGCGTTACTCGTCGAATACGAATTTTCCCAGTTATCTCATGTTCAGCTTTGGCGATTATGTAGTTAGGACCAGTGCCACCACAAATCCATGCTCTTCCTCCTTTTTTGATTCAGATTTGTGAAATAAGATCAGAAGGCTTACGGCCTATGTTGTTCCTTTTCTAGTATGCTTCTGTGATTGTCTGGTCTTCTTTTGAATGAATAAGTTGGAGGTGTGGGGATAACTGCTTCGGATCAGAGATTTTAAGAGCTGATGATTCTGTGTGAAAACCTGTATGCCACGTGTATCTCGCTCGTTCTTGGCTTTTTTGAGTCGCCTTCTATGTCCTCTGAGTTCTTCCGATCTGGTAGGATGAAAAAAGGATATATTGGGTCCAAAATCGTTTCTTATTATTTTATATGTCAAAAATAGATTACCTTGTAGTGACTCACATTTATCACGAGAACACGACTGGTTTAATAAAAACAATTATTATTATAACCAACTGTACCAGTGTTTGTTTTAACGTGCTTTTGTTTGACTGTGCTAATGACAGCTATTTTGTGCTTCCATTCTTATACACACACTTTGATTGTAACTTCTGTAACAGTATCGAAAATCATTACGTGTAACTTCATTAATGCAGGTTTGTTTTCCTTATTGCAGGACAACAGAAAGTGAACGTATTAGAAGAAGCAGAACAAAGCTTGCGCAAACTAAACCTGCTGGATGATGAGTAAAACTATTTTGTAACAGACTTCTCTTTTTGTACAAAAACCGCGTATTTCAATTTCTAATATATCTCTGTTGTGCTCGCACGCCGTGTTCTCACTTGAGTGGCATCTGCCAGTCCTGACTGTTGTGTTGTGTTTCAGATTGCTCCTGCCTGCAGGTAAACGCTAAGAATACGTGCTACAAGTGGTGATGGTGGTGTTTATGTCAAAAGATGATGAACCCCCAGCCATCCCTGGCAAGTTAACAGTCAACACAACCCCTCGCCAACCGCCACTGTTAGGCGTCTCATCAGACTATGACATCTGGAAAATTAAAGTAATGACGTGCCTACATCGAGTTCCAACTTCGGAACACTTCGACTACCTTCTGTCGTACTTAGATGACGAAGCAGCGAAACGAGTGACAGCTAACGGCTTTACTACGTGCAATTCACCATCTCAAAATTGGAAGATTTTAGATGAATGTTTTTCGTTGAAGGTGGATACCCAGCAGTCAGCCATCCAATTTTTGTCTCGCCACCAGAAACCTCATGAAAGCCCCATCGACTATCTTCACTCATTACAGCAGATAGCAACCCAGGCATTCCCTAGCCTGGACATCTTGGGGCGAGAAGAAATTACACGCTCCCGTTTTATTGAAGGACTGCTGCCAGGTGCACTGCGAGAACATCTACTTCGAGTGCCACCGGCTGACACAGCCGACTTGAAACGAACGGCACTTCGATTTTTGACTGCTGAAAGACTGTCAGTTCCATTGGCGACCTATCGACCAACCGTGATGACTATCGATGAAGCCACCGAACCTAATCGACAAGATAGCTTTCAAAGTGCCGCGGCTATTAGAGAGTTCTATGACCGGAATAGTAGACGAGGGCAGCCGACTTCCACATGGAACGGACGGTCGTCAAATGACAACTATCGAGGCCAGCAAACAGAATGCTTCTACTGCAGACGTTTCGGCAAAAATGCCAAGAAATGCGGGCATAACCGCGTGAAAAACAGAGGTAAGCAGTGTCGTTTGCATATATCGTCTTGCTATGTTAAACATTTGTGCCCTGTTACTATTAAGGGTAGAGTGCAAAGTACTGAGATTAATATACTATTAGATACAGGAGCTTCAGTATCCTTGATCAAGGAAGACCTCTTGCAGAAACTTAACCACAGCACTCAGCGTAAACAATGTTCTTCTACCTTAATTACCGCGAGCGGAGAACCCTTGAAAGCGTGTTCTAAGATAGGGTTAGAGCTGACGATTGACAAGAAGCCTTTTCAACATGAGTTCTGGGTTTGCCCCACACTGACTTGGGACATGATTCTCGGGGTCGACTTCATGTTAAAATACCAGGTCTCTATACATATGAATAAGTCAGCGAGTATTGGTGGAGTTGTCGTGCAAATACAACACCATGAAATACCAACTAAGTCCGTAGCCCAGGTGGGAATTTCAGAAATTGTACGTCAGGTACAAGATAATAAAATAATAAGTGAAAAAGACCGTCGAGCAACCACTGATGTACTCCAACAATTTAGTTCCGTTTTCTCTGAGAATATCTCTGGAAATCGGACGACCACTGTACAGCACTCCATCCTCACAGGTGATCACATACCATTACGTCAACCACTTCACCGAGTACCAGTACATTACCAGCCTCAATTAGAATCAAGGATAAAAGATATGCTAGAGAAAAAGATCATTGTACCGTCTTCATCACCATGGGCATCGCCTATCGTTTTAGTGAAAAAGAAGGACTCCTCCCTACGACTATGCGTAGACTTCCGCCGCCTTAACGCTATAACTAAACGTGATTCTTTCCCACTTCCACGTATAGACGCTACATTAGATGCCATGAAAGGCGCTCGTTGGTTCTCGACTTTAGACTTAGCATCAAGGTATTGGCAAGTGGAAGTCCGACCTCAAGATAGAAAAAAGACTGCATTCACAGTACCCAATGGTCTATATGAATTTCAAGTGATGCCGTTTGGGCTAACTAATGCCCCAGCCACTTTCCAACGATTAATGCAGACAGTTCTACAGGGTCTCGTACCACACCAGTGTTTAATTTACCTTGATGATATTATTGTGTATGGCAGAACGCCGGAACAGCATAATGCCAATTTGAAGGCAGTCCTACAACGAATTAAGCAGCATAACCTAAAAGTTAAACCATCTAAATGTCGACTATTGCAAAAAGAAGTGCTCTTTCTAGGGCATCGCATTACAGAAGATGGAGTAGCAACAGATCAGGGAAAAACGAGCGCCATTATTAACTGGCCACAACCGAAATCTGCCGAGGATGTTCGCAGCTTCCTGGGACTCGCTTCTTATTATAGACGTTTCGTACGCGATTTCGCATCCCTGGCGGCACCTCTACATCGCCTGACGCACAAAGGACGAACATTTTTGTGGACCACAGAATGTCAACAAGCATTTAGCACTTTGAAGTCGTGTCTTGCTGCTCCACCCATACTAGCTTTTCCGGACACTTCTACTAAAGCGGGGGAGTTTATACTCGATACAGATGCTAGTTCATCAGCTATTGGAGCAGTCCTGTCTCAAATAGCACTAGATGGACAGGAGCGGGTCATTGCTTACGCTAGTCGGCGGTTAGATAAGAGGGAGACAAGGTATTCTACGACGCGCCGAGAGATGCTGGCTTTGGTAAAATTTTCGCAACATTTTCGTCACTATCTCTTAGGACGACCCTTTCGTGTACGCACAGACCACCGTGCACTACAGTGGCTTCGTTCGTTCCGTGAACCAGAAGGTCAGGTAGCGCGCTGGCAGGAGAGGTTGCAGGAGTTTGATTTTACCTGTGAATACCGACCCGGAAGCCGACACACAAACGCTGATTCTCTATCTCGTATACCTTATTCTCCTGATACCATTAGTGCCGTCCTTAGCACAGCCCCCGAGATCGACTGGCCGTCTCTTCAAGCAGAAGACCCAGATCTGCGATTTATTTATCAGAGGCAACTACATGGCAATAATAAACCATCTATGACAGAGTTAAAGGATCATTCCTTGGCGACGCGCCGTCTTTGTGCCAAGTGGGGCAGTTTAAGATTGTATGAAGACACGCTGTTTATAGTCAGTGAATCAAAACAACCACTATTGATAGTACCACGTATACAAGTTCAGAATATTATGGATCAGGTACACCGAGAACTGGGGCACTCAGGAAAACGGAAGACTGAACATGCTATCTGCGGAAGGTTTTGGTGGCCATCCATCCACGAAGACGTTGCAGAATTCTGCAAAAATTGTAGCACGTGCTATGCTATCAAGTCACCCCGACAAATACCCCGCGCACCCTTAGTTCCAATGACGACAGAAGGTCCGCATCAGCGAGTTGGCATCGATATTATGGGGCCACTCACAATGTCAAAGAACGGAAACCGTTATTTACTGGTTATGGTAGACTATTTTAGCAAATGGTGTGAAGCTGTGCCTATACCACAACAAGATGCTCTCACAGTCACTCGGGCTTTCATTGATCATTGGGTATCCCGGTACGGTGCTCCCCTCTCACTCCATTCTGACCAAGGTTCAGCTTTTGAAAGTCATCTCGTCGCCCAGGTATGTCGATTATTGGGAATCCGGAAAACACACACTACCGCATATCATCCAGAAGGTAACGGCTTAGTGGAAAGAACCAACAGGACTATCAAAGCTCTCCTTCAATCGTTTATCAATAAGTCGTCGACGGAATGTTGGGATGACGTGATACCACAATGTCTGTTAGCTTACCGCTCATCAGTGCACGGATCTACAGGATTTTCACCGGCGACCCTACTTTTTGGGCATGAATTGCGCCTACCCGTTGAGCTGCAAATACCACTGTTACCATGCGAGGTCCAAGATCATGTAGTATACATCCGTAATCTTCGCAGCCGCCTAGCCGACGCCTATCGTTTAGTGAAGATCAACCTACAAAATGCCAGCAAGCACCAAAAGGACGTGTACGATCGCAAGACGAACGGACCTGTGTATAAACCCGGAGATCGTGTGTGGCTGCACCGCCCTTTGGCTCCACCGGGGACATGCAGCAAGTTACATCACCCTTGGCAAGGACCTTACGAAGTTGTGTTTATGAGGTCTCCCAATACATTCGTCTTACGTAACCTCCAACGACCCCAAGACGATGTCATAACAGTACACTACAATCAATTAAAGCCAGACAAGACAACGGTGCACTTAGATACCCCGTTTGTCAAACCCCCGACTGCCGTCAGCCATTATGAAGTGCCACCAGAAGGAGGGGTAGCATACCCATGTCCAGCATCAGGCACTGAGGACAGTGCCTCATGAGGAGAGGGGATAGTGTAACAGTATCGAAAATCATTACGTGTAACTTCATTAATGCAGGTTTGTTTTCCTTATTGCAGGACAACAGAAAGTGAACGTATTAGAAGAAGCAGAACAAAGCTTGCGCAAACTAAACCTGCTGGATGATGAGTAAAACTATTTTGTAACAGACTTCTCTTTTTGTACAAAAACCGCGTATTTCAATTTCTAATATATCTCTGTTGTGCTCGCACGCCGTGTTCTCACTTGAGTGGCATCTGCCAGTCCTGACTGTTGTGTTGTGTTTCAGATTGCTCCTGCCTGCAGGTAAACGCTAAGAATACGTGCTACACTTCGCGCGAATTCGGTTGCGTTCTGTAACCAAGCTTCTATCCTGGCACGATCTCGGTATCCTTTCGCTACCACGAGATCGCCAGTAAATATATATCTCGACTTGGTCCATTAACTGTCTTCTGATATTTGGCTTCTCGGGGATTTTATGGATTTATTTGGTTACGTTCAACCTACGCCTTCTGATTTACTTGGCACGTGTTTCTTTGTAGCGGTGTTCATAGTTAATCTCAACTCGACGCCACGCTACAACCTCTTGGTCTGCGGTAGAACAGAGCAACGAAGTCTAGCTTTTCAGGCTGCTCATTGTATGGTAAACTTCGGAGTTGTCAAATTGCACGAGAAGCTGGTCTCTGTACTTTTTCCAGTAAATCTGAGTCACTTTTTAGATAGGGGCTTGCAACCTGGGCGCAGGGTTCAAGTTTAGTCCTTGTAGTGGCATTGGACAATAGCCACACAATCCACAACGCTGTGAACACGAGACTACTCAGAAAATAGATATTCAATATTTAACGCGAAGAAATACCTAACAATGGAGAAGGCGCGAACAATGAATTGAATGGACTGGAGTCGATCGAGTGGCATGGCTCGGCCATGCAGGCGTGGTCTCTGCTGAATGTTACCTTATATCTTCTATTCATATTAAATATATTGTTCTTTCTCTAGCCTAACCTTGTTCTACATCATGTATTGGTAATTGATACGATACAGTGAGTTGGTGTAGTCGATGGTGTGACTTCCACGTAAGATCTTATAGAATAGGCAGTTATATCGTGACAAATCTACAAATTTAGGATTAGGTCTATTATTAGAGCAGCACTAATATCATAGTAGACCATAGTTCTACATTGGTGAGCCCAACTAAAGAAACGCAACCTATTATTATTAATCCTTATTTCCACTTCAACTTTCTCGATCGATTTTATATTTATGTTAACCCTGTATTCTAATAGTCCTCTGATTAATGCTCACATGCATTATCGTAATGTTATATTGATTAGTCCTCATGACAAACTATCTCAATCGATAATAAAAACTGGTCGTCTATATTAACTAATTAGCTTTGATGGTTTGTTAACAAGCTGTAATAGTATTTACATGCTTCAGCGACATAGTCTTGTTTAAACATCAAGCTCTAGCAAATATGACCTGTAAATAGCGTAAATATACATTGACTAACAATGCGATCAAGGACTAAATAGTTATCTGGATCTAATTCTCAGTGTTCCTTCACTTAACACATCCTTTTTTAAACGATGCACTATCCTGTAATATCTTTTCTTCCGACCACTGCCTGCCTAATTTCATATTCTCGAGTTCCATTGCCAAACAACGAGGGTGACTACTCCAAAACCATACGGTGAGTTTCAGCTATAAGTTTTCTGCAATCATTTTTAGATGGTTCGTCCAATGACAACCATACAATTATCTGGATTCGTTCGATTGTTCTGATCCGAGCGAGTGTCAAAAACCTCAACAGCATCAAGCACCCTGGAATTAATTGCCATACTGCATATTTTATTCTGGATGCTTTTGGATCAATACTACTCACGAATGGCGTTATATATGTCGTCCACTGAATAATCTAATTTTCAAAAATAATCAAGGCGAGTTCAGCTATTTTACTGGATGATTTTTTTGTACTTAACATGTATATGTTTTTCAGTTGCTTTTGCCATATATTTGTAAGTGTCACTAAGCTAAATGCAGTAACTTCTTATGGAAGGTTTATAACGCATCATATTCCTGCCTGAAGTTTCACAAGCAGTCTTAACTTTAAAATTATTTTCTGGTCATGTTCATTGTTTTTAAATCGTCATATACGTCAACAACCTGCATGTTAACCTGGCCCATACATACGTCACACTATATCTCCATGTCTTCTAAATTTAGAAATCATCTGGATCGCCTTTAACATTTATCAATAAACCCATCATAGTCGTTGTTGCTAATCGTATTTGGGTTTATGAATTGGTTTATCATATTACCAGCCTAAAGTGCGAACATAGTTTAGATAATAAGATTAAAAATTTAGGTACTATCAACTGCACTAGTAAAATAACTAAATCCTCAGGTAGCTGTTGGCCAAACAAACGTTTAAAATCAAAACTCCGTAGCCTACTAGAATTAACACTAAACGAATATTTCTGAATTGAAATTAATAATTAAATTAGGTGTCTCGGATTCTTTAACGTTATAAATTTCTGATAATTCCGAATCACCTAAAGCAACAATACCTATTTTTCCACTGACTAATCCTCAATCAACACTATAACTAGTTAAATTTAATAGTTTCAGGATATCGTTATAAAGCATTTTCATAACTTGACTGATAAAATTAATGAAACTATTAACGAAATCGGTCAACAAATTGACTTATAATTACCATTAAATAGTGTTGTTTTCTTGGTATCTTCATCCATCACAGATGATTACAGTATGTTTCTCTATCAGTTGCTCATTCAGTAAATATCTCAAAACCTTGTCAGTCTAATTGATGGTTTAGCGACACAATCATGCATGCAAATAATCAGTATAAGCAGTCGAGCAAATCTCCTGCAAACTGAAAACAATGTCGAATTTACCCCAACACTGACTAAGGTTCAAGCCATTATCATAGACATGAGTTGGGAGTGTACTCCCCCAGGTTACAACTTATGTTCTCCCTGTTAATCACATGAGCATCACTCACTATTAATCATCTTGTAAAAACTCATTTAGCTAAATACATCTTGCAGCACCACACCACTTAGTAATATGACACATAAGCTTAACTGATTTCAATAACTTATAACCACTATATCTCAATTAAGTCGTATTCCGCCTTATGATAAACTGCATACTTGCAACTAACTTGTATGCCCAATCAGCCGGCAAGTATAAATATAAATAAATAGTCTGCCACAGATCAGAACATTGAGTCTAGAGCATGTCTCTTACGAATACACTCATGTTTAACGATTTGTCCCTAGCTATCTGTCCAAAATTCATATAATCACCACTCACGTATTTAAATTTTGTTTTGATAAACATTCATGTGTATTAGTAGTATTACTAAATTCTATCACGGTCAAGTAAAAATGAGGTTGAGAAAATCTCCCCGTAACTAAATAAACCGTATCAAACTAACTGGAACGCTAGTTGGAATTCTCCACGGTAATATTTTTGTTCCTTCAGTTAGCCTACTAATACAAATGCAATTGGAAATCAACTCATATGGACAACATACCGGCATAATTGTAAGTTGATTTCATAATTTAAACCAAAACTAATACCAATATTAATATTTCTACAACATTTATTACTTTAATACTTCTAAACACAAAATACTTACTACCTATACGTTAAGTTATTGACCAACGACTATTAGCACGCATCGTTTTATTATTATGTCATTCTTTATAGTTCAAATAATCTTCACCCAAATTTTCATTTCAAGCGTTTTAAGCATGAAGGCAGATATTTTAAAATTATTACATGTATTTCCCGACCAGATGCTGCCGCTTTCTTTTTGATTTATCTTTCAGCTTACCAATACCCGGAGGATTCTTATTATCCTTGGTAACCTCCGGCGCGCGACGATCCCATCCAATTTGGTATCGAACCAACCACGTTGATTCTGGTGGGAGAGTAGTGTAGTGGCATTGGACAATAGCCACACAATCCACAACGCTGTGAACACGAGACTACTCAGAAAATAGATATTCAATATTTAACGCGAAGAAATACCTAACAATGGAGAAGGCGCGAACAATGAATTGAATGGACTGGAGTCGATCGAGTGGCATGGCTCGGCCATGCAGGCGTGGTCTCTGCTGAATGTTACCTTATATCTTCTATTCATATTAAATATATTGTTCTTTCTCTAGCCTAACCTTGTTCTACATCATGTATTGGTAATTGATACGATACAGTGAGTTGGTGTAGTCGATGGTGTGACTTCCACGTAAGATCTTATAGAATAGGCAGTTATATCGTGACAAATCTACAAATTTAGGATTAGGTCTATTATTAGAGCAGCACTAATATCATAGTAGACCATAGTTCCACATCCTCACTAAGGTTATGTATGCTGTATTAAACATAGTAGCACCTAACTTGGTGAGTGTTCGTCTTAAAGTGCATAGGCTTCTATATCCCTTAACCGCAACCTCACGGCAGTGAGCCGTGACCTTAAGATCATGACACACTGTCACATCAAGATCCTTGTGAGACTGAATTACAGGTACAGGCACTTCCCTTATGTTGTATCAATTGACCTTTGTACCTCTTAACTTAACGTTTTCGGTACCTCAGCAAATGCTTTGCTGAATTCCATGTAGACTACACTACACTCCTCACTCTTATGCCGCTACTTCTCTCTCTCTTCCCATAAGGAGATTTATTATGCGAGATAAACCTTTTTTGAATCCATGTTATTTGCTGGTTAACAAATTGTTCGTTTCCACGAATGTGATAATGGTCTTTTTGATCATTCTTCCCAGTAGTTTATCTGCTGACGCCCTTGAGTCAGCTATCAAGTTTTTACCAGAGGACGCAGTGTTGGTCGCTTAAATGTCTGCCTTCCATATTTTAGGATGGACGGACGCAAGTGTTCGATAGAAAATTCATGAACTTGAATATGATGACTGAATGCTCACTTCTCCCTAGGGTGTTTGGAAAGTTGTTTGACCAACATCATCACCGTTCGTGATAATTAAGTTCAAATAAGATGGAGAATCTTGTAGGTCATATCTGTTGGGATCTCTAGTGTGCTGAAACAAAGCTAGGTCGATCGTGTTCTTTAACAATTTGTAATCAGACGATGTTGTTGATGATCCTACTTCTTAATTTACACAGTTTGTATACGATGCTTATTATAAGCCTGGTGCCTCTATTACATCAGAACCTTAGTTCGCTTAGGAGGAAGTCATGCGATACACATTCCTCACTGCGACCTACTACAATTAATTCAATGTCTTGCCATTTACATTCCAACCTGCTTAGCACCAGTTCACATGTCCCTGATTCGCATGTCACTGTCTCAACAGCCCATATGGTTAAGTTACTTTTGGTGTACAGGATAACCCCACTATTCCTATGGTTTAGTCTTTCGGGCCAATGGACTTTCACTATCATACACTGCCGACGTTAACCATGTTTCTGAAATGTCTATGACACAGTGGTTTTCTGTGTTCACCACCCTCTACGCTTATGGAGACCACTTTGATGGTTTCATTCAAATCCAAAACTGGACACTCGATGACGCCTTCTGCTTCCTCAACAGCTGAGAACTGCTCATCTGTTGCTGGCTGTTTATCTAGGGTTATCTTTCTAACTATGTCAAGCAGCTCAATCGTCTCAAGAATCAGCAGAGACTTTGTGGAGCAGCACAATGTGCACGGCTGACGGGATAGCGGCTTGAGGTAACTTTTATATACAGCCAGTGTGAGTCCCTCGCACACGTTGTGAAAGCTTTCGTTGAGGTTGTCACACTGCATTCCGTTTTCGACCGGGGTCTACCAAGACGATGTTTCACCTGCACCACTAAACTTGTTTTGTGGTCTGACAAAGAAGACAACCAGAGAATTCGATCTCTAGAATAAGTGTTTTTTAAGGATCTAAAGGTGATAGACAATAAACACAAAAAGCTGTGGTTTATACGATACTGTAACTGAAAAAAAGTATGACTTAAATAGATATGAGAAGATTCTTAACAGCGTTGCATACAAGAAATATTAAAGATATACTCAATTAGGAAAAAAACACCACTGCTCTCCTTTTCTTTGTACTCAAAATTCACAGATGATAAATTAATTTAGTAAAAAAACGGTATTCTTGGCGATTACTATGGCTGAAATAAATTAGACTGAAGCGAAGATAGTAGACTTGATAACTAACTAATACTATGAAATTAACTCAACAAGGGAAAATACCACCGTCTTTTCTAATTAACGTGCGCTCTGTGTACCTTATAATATCGCAAAAATGTAATGTTTTGTGTACACACTTCGTCGTCTTTGACGTCAGGGAGCAGCCATATTTTACTTGGAACTATGATCACTTGATCTAAATAAAAGTACGTACTTTCGACCCATAATTCACCTCTCGATCATCTCGCGTTGCTACAGAAGTATAGTGAACGTGAACTCGAGTAAGGAAAACCAATTCATTGTTTTATGCAGAATCACACAATGACTTGTGAAAATGTGAAAATCATGCATTAAATACGGCATTTGCACATCATCAAAATTTCTCTTACAAACTTCATTCCCGTTAGTAATTGATTGCTTTTGGATGTCTCTTCGATTCCTTTCAATTCGATCTCCTGCTGCAATACATTCCACTTTCAACTGAAATTACATACTATTTACATCTGCCAGTATGTGTAGCGTACACCACAAAAGCACCAGTTGGTTTGTTTCATCACAGTACCTGTTTTTGGGTTCTAGACAATTCGTTGCCTAAAGTGGGTTACCCGATTCTGTGGAAACTGACCACTGCAGGATTTCCACCTGCAGAGCGAGCCCCACGAGCAGGACGATGGCCCAAATACCATGATTCGTGTGTTATTGATCGAGGTCACCAGAGTGTATTCGAATTGACTTTTCCATCGTTTTCCTGACGACCAAGGTTAGATTTTACAACATTTGATGTGACTAAAGAGGTCATTCTTCGACATGTACCTAGACTGAATCGGCTTAGTTAGAATTTGGTTTTCCAAGTTTACGACCATCAGATTAGAATACCCAGTGATCATGAAGTTTGATGGCTGGGAAATGCAGGACAAGCTAAGTTTCATAGTATTGGAAGACTTAACTTCGTGATAGTCAGTGCCATTGTTGCATTTCGTACCCGTGGGTTTCGTCCCGACTGCCGAACACGAACCTAGCCACTACATTCTTCAACTAAAGAACGACCGAAAGACCCAGTCCTAGGTCCTATGCTTTCTATACTGTGTGTGAATGAACTCCAAAGTATAGTTCGGTCTCCAATGCTACTATAAGCTGATGAAGTAAAGATGTGGAGAAAAACGGGAGACGTAGACATATGAGTACTTCAGGCAGATTTAGATATTCTGATTACATGATCTAAAACATGACTGATGCCTATAAACGTGGCCAAGTGTGCCTACATGCATTTTGCGGATGCAAAAGTTAATTGATACAACATAAGGGAAGTGCCTGTACCTGTAATTCAGTCTCACAAGGATCTTGATGTGACAGTGTGTCATGATCTTAAGGTCACGGCTCACTGCCGTGAGGTTGCGGTTAAGGGATATAGAAGCCTATGCACTTTAAGACGAACACTCACCAAGTTAGGTGCTACTATGTTTAATACAGCATACATAACCTTAGTGAGGATGTGGAACTATGGTCTACTATGATATTAGTGCTGCTCTAATAATAGACCTAATCCTAAATTTGTAGATTTGTCACGATATAACTGCCTATTCTATAAGATCTTACGTGGAAGTCACACCATCGACTACACCAACTCACTGTATCGTATCAATTACCAATACATGATGTAGAACAAGGTTAGGCTAGAGAAAGAACAATATATTTAATATGAATAGAAGATATAAGGTAACATTCAGCAGAGACCACGCCTGCATGGCCGAGCCATGCCACTCGATCGACTCCAGTCCATTCAATTCATTGTTCGCGCCTTCTCCATTGTTAGGTATTTCTTCGCGTTAAATATTGAATATCTATTTTCTGAGTAGTCTCGTGTTCACAGCGTTGTGGATTGTGTGGCTATTGTCCAATGCCACTACAAGGACTAAACTTGAACCCTGCGCCCAGGTTGCAAGCCCCTATCTAAAAAGTGACTCAGATTTACTGGAAAAAGTACAGAGACCAGCTTCTCGTGCAATTTGACAACTCCGAAGTTTACCATACAATGAGCAGCCTGAAAAGCTAGACTTCGTTGCTCTGTTCTACCGCAGACCAAGAGGTTGTAGCGTGGCGTCGAGTTGAGATTAACTATGAACACCGCTACAAAGAAACACGTGCCAAGTAAATCAGAAGGCGTAGGTTGAACGTAACCAAATAAATCCATAAAATCCCCGAGAAGCCAAATATCAGAAGACAGTTAATGGACCAAGTCGAGATATATATTTACTGGCGATCTCGTGGTAGCGAAAGGATACCGAGATCGTGCCAGGATAGAAGCTTGGTTACAGAACGCAACCGAATTCGCGCGAAGTTACAATCAAAGTGTGTGTATAAGAATGGAAGCACAAAATAGCTGTCATTAGCACAGTCAAACAAAAGCACGTTAAAACAAACACTGGTACAGTTGGTTATAATAATAATTGTTTTTATTAAACCAGTCGTGTTCTCGTGATAAATGTGAGTCACTACAAGGTAATCTATTTTTGACATATAAAATAATAAGAAACGATTTTGGACCCAATATATCCTTTTTTCATCCTACCAGATCGGAAGAACTCAGAGGACATAGAAGGCGACTCAAAAAAGCCAAGAACGAGCGAGATACACGTGGCATACAGGTTTTCACACAGAATCATCAGCTCTTAAAATCTCTGATCCGAAGCAGTTATCCCCACACCTCCAACTTATTCATTCAAAAGAAGACCAGACAATCACAGAAGCATACTAGAAAAGGAACAACATAGGCCGTAAGCCTTCTGATCTTATTTCACAAATCTGAATCAAAAAAGGAGGAAGAGCATGGATTTGTGGTGGCACTGGTCCTAACTACATAATCGCCAAAGCTGAACATGAGATAACTGGGAAAATTCGTATTCGACGAGTAACGCTGAGAGAGGGTCATCGATGAAGAAGGCGGGAACACTTAATTGATTTAATCGGATCGTATGGCTCAGCCTCGCAAGCGTGGTTATTATGTATAACTTACCTCTCTCATCCATATTAAATATAATGTTCTACCTCCAGTCTAAATGTGTTCTTTAGAAATGCCAAACATTATATTGCTGATTGTTATGATACGACGAATCAGAATAGACAATGATGTGACCTCTACGTAAGATCTTATAAATTAGGCATGTCACATCACGACAAATCTACAATTTAAGGACTAGGTCCATTATTATGGCAGTGCTGATACCGAAGTAGACCATAAATAAATTTGTACATTTGTAATATCCGAATGAGTATAAAAATCAAATTTTCTGACATTTCGTGACTCAGTGTGAGCTAATTCTGCAAAGAATAAGTAACGAAATCAAAATTAGCCCAGGTTTAAGGAAGTAGAACATAATTCTACAGATATACTGTAACCCCAAAATGAAAGCTGAAATACCACTCACTAACAAAGTACTAAGGTAGCAGAATCATTCTGATGTTAACCAGATAAAAACATTTAGACATAACGTCATCTCCACTCTCCTCAAGGCTATCCCCGTAAAATTACACATCAAAGATCGGAAAGCTAGGTAAGGTAATAAGGTAATAAGCTGTGTGCTTCTTTTCCGATGAATGTGAGGAAGTGTGCCACAATATTAACATCCTCAGCGTCTTCCTTGGTCATAGCCCAAATTTCGAATCTTTCAAAGTAATCCTCAAAAGCATCAAGATCTGAATGTATGTCCAACCGCTCCATCACAGGCTCCATCGCGACGCAAATATGATAATCAGGAGTATTTTAATTATAGTATGAACTAGGAATCCAATAAATAACATAATCGGATCAAGAACTACTAGATAACCACAAACGAATGTACTGTATTTAAAATTCAAAATCAAGCATGCAACAAGTACAAAAGTATCATTAGTTAATTCAAACACCACACTTACACACTGTTATGATTAGCCCATATCAGTAACTACTTCCTATTTCACCTAACACCATCTCCGTTTTCCCTGTAATTCTCTCGCTTCAGTCTACTCACACTGTCTGCATTACTAATTATTTGAGTTATTTATTAACTTATTTCTTGAAACACTTGTCTTCTCTTAGTAATGGAATTACCACTTTATTATTTTCTAGTTCCATCTAACCAACCTTCTGCCTGGTAACGTGATAGCTGGTGGCATCCAGGATCCCTACTACCCTGAGACAAACGTGCTCACCCAGATTACAACACATACAAATCGACGAATGAATATCACACTGACTAGAACTAGTGCAGTCGAGTGGCTAAACTACTGCCCACTGTACATAACCAGAGACCTGGAACTGTACCTAAACAACAAAGACTGTGATCAGGGATATCAATCGGTGTTTAAGAGCTTGTGATAGTGATGTTGGATATTAAAGCCTCTTTAGTTGAAGTGAGGCTTAATGACAAATAAGGTTATTTGTAACAACGTGTGTTACCGAGTTGCATCGATGGCGTATCTACACCGTTCATACAAAGCACACTGAAACGTCCTGACAAAAAGTTATGAATGTTCCGACTCCACATCTCAATATGTTAGGACACAATTTGTTCAGTCTGCCAACAAATGTAGATGGGTAGCCATTCAGGTTTATTTCACATGAGACTATTAAATCAATGACTGTCAAGTGAGGTAGACTAACAGAAAATTTCTGGAAGCGGCTTTTCGTATGTAATTATTTTTCAATACTCTCATAAAATTCGTTCTAGTCTTTTCTCGACGAGATATTATCTAACAACTTCGGTGTGCAATCCACACCACGTATTAGTCGTTTTTCATCAAACGTCTTAAGATGGTATTTACACGGACTTATTAGTTACACCTTAGTTCGGGTGATTTAGATTTATCTGAAAACGTCTAGTGAATGAGGGATTGATGTATTAGGTATTTATTTACTTGCTTACTTTTATATTTGTCAAAGTTCGTCTGATATTACACTGAATATTGAAAAGTTTTTTTGCTCAATTCGGAACCTCACACTCTACCAATTTTACGAGTGTGTGATGAAAACCTACTAAAACCGTCTTATAGATTTTTAATAGATATCAATCGAGGGACAAACAACAGTTCTATTTGTTAACAGCATTAATTCATAACATTATAAGATCATTGACTACTGTGCGATGCGATTGTCATGACTTCTACTTCTTATTGGGAAGAGGATTTTCTAATCAACCTATAACGTCATTCTGTTCGTGAGTTATCAAACAATGCGATCAGGCACGTCAAATCAATGTGTGAATTCTCACGATATGTGATTGAACAAAACACGGACTAAGATAATCTGGAAAATATCATACCATGACCGAGTAAAACTACAGTTGAAAATGGATAGTAATGGTGCAGTCTTGAGTCGGAACGAATCTGATACTCAGAAATGAGGTGATTTGGTATAGTAAGTTTGCTTTAAGGGTGATACTGGGTGATACTAGTAGAGTAAATACATAAGTGGTTTATATATATAAAGTTATTTTACAATAGGCGCCCAAGTTACACTGGCAAATGAAAAATTCGTTTGAGGTTCAATAAAATGTGGTCATATAGCGTTGTTTGTATGATGTTGCGGCATAAGTTCAATAACCACTTATCTGACTACACAGTTACCAGACGAAAATAGGCAGTGAATAAAATATATAGATTATGAGAGTCAACAGAGAACATTGTCTAAAATTAGTGAGGTTTCTTGAATCGAAGGAAATAACACCAGGATAACCTATTCAGTAATTAAGTAAGTAAGTAAGTATCTTTTAAACAAAAATGTTACGATTGACAATTTCATTTATCTTCTTAAATACTTAATAACATTAAAGATACTATAAATGATTCTATCAGGTTATTATTTCAATCAAAAGACATACGTGAAAAATGGACAATTTCCGGCATTGTATATCATATTATATTAAACCTTTAACAAATGATTTAATCCTTTTCATTACGTAAGTCTTACATGAATCCAAAATATTAGCAGTGACCCATTGTTTTCAAATAACATCAAAATTCATAATTATCTGTGAAACGTTTTTCTTTCTTAAAAGTTCATTTTATTAATTTAACATTGAATACTTTCATCTTTTTTTTTTCTACATACATAGAATGATTTAATTTTGTTTGTTATTGCATTACGTGTAATCTATACACAAGCCTGTTTCTGTTGCACATTTCAATTTGTAGTTTCCTTTTTTGTAATAAAAGTGCTTTATTGATCACAGAACTAATTATTCACTTATTGACGACTTCCCTTTTTTTTATAATAATCAATACAAATACACATTTATAGGTTAACGAGTTCACAAACTGATCCTAAAAGATAGTTCGATTTGACAGACTACATTAAAATATGAATGACCGTCATGTCATAAAGATGGCAACTAATTATGTTTTTTTTCTTAAAACATACTAGTGGTTTTCACTAACCACTTCACTGTAAAACTTTCTATGTATAGTATCTTCACCACAAGTTTTTAACGTTCTGCTAAAATTATTAACAACATAATCAAAATCGTATGAATATTGTCATGCAATCAGTATTCAAATGTGAGATGTAGTCGACAGCATGAATAGCCAAGAATACAGAATAATAATACCATCAGTTATAGTAAGTTGATAAACAATAAAAAAGGATTCCGAATCAGAGAGTTTATTGCTATAATGAAAGAGTACTAAAACTCAGAATCTAAAGGATGATTTGTATGCAACACTGTGGCTTATTTCAAGTAGTGTCATAAAGCATCTTCCATCACAGATCACAATTATCATTTGAACAGTAAACTAAGTCGTCCATATTAAATAAATACGCTAACTTAACAGAAGCTAGCGTAAATATTTTATCAAAAATCCAGGAGCAAGGTAACCAAGATGTGACATCACTCCATAACCTTTTTGATTTTTTTTTAGATGTGGAGGAAAGGAATACCTGATTATTCATTACACATCTCAGCTATATCAATTTGTACCTTTACTGACAATTTTTCCATTTTTATGTAGTACATTACATCTAACATCAGAACTATTTACTAAACAGTCCTAATTTACGTTAGTGATGTAATCAGTGACATCTGTAATCAAATATTGCTGACTTACAATAGTCATCTAATTTAAAATATCACATTCTATAGGCTTAAAATAAAAGAAAAGGGACTTTTTAGAGTTTCAGAAAAATTTGTTTCATTATAATACTTCTTTACTAACAACTTAAGGAATTTTAAACGTTAAAACACATTTTTACAAGTTTAAATATTTTGAACCCAATCTACATACACAGATAATAAGAGTATTTGTCTTATATGATAACATTAAATATTCTCCCCTTATTTTATCTCCCTGACAAACGAAAACGTGGCATCAGTGCTTGAAGTCACTAACTTCTAGTCTAAGCCATGTTGGTAGATGCAGACTACTTGGTTGGGGTCCGCGTGACTATCGTAACCAATGGTTGGAGACCCTTGGTGACATGGCTCAGAATCGATCACAATGGCGTCAGTGTATACACTCTCTGTCTTTTCTTAAACTAAGAGATTAAAATCGCTTCATATCTTTCTTTCTACGAACTAACTCTTTCTTCCTGTACTATATCCTTATTGCAATCTTTCTTTTATATATTACCACCTCTGAATTAACTACTTTTATGAATCCGGTGTCCATCTTTTTGTGTTAATGAGGTATGGTAACTTGGACCGATGCATATATGTGCCTGGTCCTACGTTGTAGCTGACTGACTGACTGTATAGAGGCTTAAAGAAAAAGAAAACTTCTATAGGACAATTGTTAAGTGGTAATGATTATCTGCTTTACTTCATTTGATTGACTAACTTAGTTACCTATGAGATGCCATAATTTCGTTAGGCTCATATATAAATGTATTTCAATGTTAACTTATTCACTTATTAAGTAAATGTCAAATTACATTTTTGATAATATTCATATCGTCAGAGTATATTCATATAATAGATAATGATTATGACTATGTGAAATAGTGTTGGGAATTTAGACAATATTGAAGATGTGTTCACAAAAAATCAGTTCATTGATAAATACAACATGAACTAAGAAGTGATCAAGAAAGTTTAAATATATTCAAATGCAAATCATCATAACAACATAACAAAGGTTCGGGATTATCAGCTAATGTATTATGCAATAAGATAAATAGACTTTGATTAATTCCACTTTTTAAATAATTTACATCTAATGAGTATTACTTATACCAATATGCTCAGCCATTTTCTAAGGAAAATATATATATATATATATATATATATATATATATATATATATATAGAGTGATCTAGATTTAATCCAAAGTAAAATTGTCCAGAAAGACAATACAACCATCGTACAAAGAACGTAACACTGCTAAGTCAAACAAATAATTTGAGTTTGTTTTTATTTAATAATTATCGTACATGAAAATGTACTAGATGAACAATTTACTTTCAAGTTAACAAAATAAAAATATTTCCAGTTTTATTTACATGATAATTAATAGCTTTATTGTTAAAAATACACCAGAATACAATATAACATATATATCTTAACTCGCGAGGTGGGATGGTGGATGTGTACCGTTGAGGAGTTCCACAATAGGACGAAACGGTCGTCAAATGATTTCAGGTTCTCCATGGTGGTCTAGCTTCAATGGACTCATGAATTCAACTATTAAAATTATTATAATATTCACAAAAACGTTTCTGATATTTTATTATACTACTTAAATTGTCAATAATAGATAAACATTCAATGAATTATTTACTTAATATTCAACACATGAAGAAAATCTGTTTGAAATACGTTGATCTATTTTTGAAAAAAAAATCGGTCACGTTTTGCCTAAGATTGACCTCATTAATTACTATTGAATATTAGTCGATTAATAGTTCATGGCTTATATAATTTATAATAAGCTACCATAACTAATTATCATTCAGTTACAGAATGTTCTAGATATTATTACAAAAAAGTAGTTGTTTTTTATGATGCTAAAATCATATCAGTCTGTTCAAATATCTGAGCTACTTTTACTTGGTGATGTTTTACTTGTATCTTCCCATTGTTATTTAGGACTGCAATTAATCAGTATTAAAACTAATTAGAACGGATAAAACTATGTGTTTCTAGTTTCGATTTTAAAGATTTTTTAAAATCCGAATCTTGTGTTATTGCTGATTCTTGTCTATTGCTTTCCATAAAAAACGTAAATGTATTTAGTGAACAGGCTTGATCAACGGTTTGTTTTTAATTTGTTTTCCTTTTTTTCCAGCTCTTTCTACTCACACTACTCTGCATGCTCCCCTAGCACACAACATACCATCTGGCTAGACGTGAACCTCTACATCAATAATACACATTCAGATATCATTATTGTGATGATCAATATTGAGAAAGCTCAGACAAAAACATTGTAGTTTCTGGCACATTCTCCTTTTTATGTATCTTTTGACAAAACAAGTGACAAATGTAGTATAAATGATTGGTAACGAATGAACTGGGAGAAAACCAACTATCTGAATACGATTAGCATATTCTGATTGTTAAAAATATTTTTGATATATATTTTGATTAATTACAATCCAGATATAATTAAAGCGATATTGTTTGTTATATTGCAAAATCGGTGGTGAGGTTTCGTTACAGTAAGAAAAATTTCGTGGATTAGTTGAAGTTAGACATTAACACCGTTGGATGCCGGCTCAGTGGTCTAGTTGGTTAATCACCTGGCGCGAGACTAATAGTTCCTGGGTTCGGACCCCGTGAGGCGGGGTCGTGGATGTTCACTGTTGAGGAGTCCCACAATAGGACGAAACAACCGTCCAGTGCTTCCAGGTTTTCCATGGTGGTCTAGCTTCAACTGACTCATGATCTCAACTATTGAAAATTTATTTTGCTGAATAATAATAATTAAACGATTATGTAATAAAGTAAATGCCAATAATAAATGAGACTCACATGAATAAAGCTTGGTTAGCTAAAAATAAGATCATTGAATTAAAAGAGAGGTCAAAAATGATGCAACAGTGTGGTTATGTGAAAGAAAAAGTTCTAAAAAATCTTATGTTATTATTATTATTATTATTAATATTCACAAACATCTTATGGGTACATAAGTGTTGTGAAGAAACCATTTCGGGTTTCTTCAAAAAATGAAATAATACACAATTTTCAATAATGTCAGCATTATACTTACCTTTTAAAAAAAAATTTAGAGCAATAATAGTAGAATATTAATAATAATAAATCGGGTCTGTGCAATTGAGAAGAATATTGAATTGAGTTAAAA
This sequence comes from Schistosoma haematobium, assembly GCF_000699445.3. NCBI lineage: Eukaryota > Metazoa > Platyhelminthes > Trematoda > Strigeidida > Schistosomatidae > Schistosoma > Schistosoma haematobium. The sequence goes on along the minus strand of NC_067199.1, from coordinate 35,358,192 downwards.
GAAGGAAATGGAGAAAATAAGGGAATAGAAATAAAGGAGACGTGAAATACGCAAACAGTCTAATAGGCGTGTTTACGAACACAGAACAAGAATAAACGACTATGTGTGTATCGTTAAATTAGTAACAAAAAATAATTAAGAAAAAATAACTTATAATTGCAGTAAGATATGACGCTAGAATAAATGTTTGTGCAGTTATAGTTTAGAGTGATGCTATGAAAGTTACAATTAAATGAAAAGGATAATAAAATATCAATATGTATGAGTAGTCATATATGCATAGTGAAGATAAAACGGGTCTGAGAATTTAATTTAAGTGTAACACAAGTTATTGTCTTAATTGCAAACTTCGTAATCTTAAGAATAATATTTATTTAGAGGGAAAGAAGAGAGAGAAAAGAAGTGGACACCTAGTGAAAAGTTTTGATCCATGATAAGAATAATAATTGTGTAATGAATATCAACCTCTGAAGGAAACCAGCAATTGAAAAAATAAAATAAAAATCCGTTAAAGCACTCGGATGAATACATTTAGATTTATGTAATAGTATACAGAGTGAAACCGGATATTAGTATAAATATTTGTGCAATAATTATTAAGAATGATGCTATGAAAGTCACAATTGATTTCAAAGAACAATCTGGAGTTAAATATGTTTAGAAGGATAAGGAGATATAAAAAGAATATCTAATGTGTCGGGGAACTAATAATGATATTAATAACGGAAATAATGATAAACACGAACATAATCAGATTTCATATATTAAGATAAATAGAAATAAAATAAAATAGACGTGGAAAGATTTAAAGGTTTTATTTTGCTTTTCAAGCGATTAAATGGATGACGGACCTTGTTTGTATAAATCATTATTGAATACATTGATATTCAATAGGTGACATAATCCACTTTCGGAAAGAAAATCATCAAGGATACTTTTGAATTGGGTTGTAGTTTCACTGCAACGGAGGTTCACTGGCAGTCTGTTCCACATGGTTGAGTAGCGAATAAGGAAAAAATTCTGACGTAAGTTTGTGTAGGTTCTTGGAATCGCTAGAATATTCTCCTTATTGCGTAGATTGTGGGATGATATCATAAGGTATGAAGGGGTGGATACTGAAGAGTAGGAAATACCGTGAATAAGCCGGTAGATAAAGACAAGATTTAATTTGATACGTCTGATCCAAAGAGGTTCTAAGTTGAGTTGTTGACATCTTTGGTAATAGTCTTTGTTATCGGAATACCCCAGAACAGCTTTGGTGAACTTTCTTTGAACACCTTCAATTTTAATCAGGTCAGTATGTCTACAATTACTGTAAACTAAAATACCATATTCAAGAATGGGTAAGATACATTTTCTGTATAGTAACAATCTCGATTCGATATTATTGAAGTTTATCATTATCAATCCGATCAGCTTTCTAGCTTTGGATACTTGAGATATAATGTGTTCAGAAAAGTTCAGACTGTTGCTATATCTTAAACCCAGGTGACGAACAGTGTTGAGAGGTTTGTAGTGCATATACGATTATATAGCAGTCATTTATACAATCGAACTGGGCCACTAAATTGATGAGCTCAACGACCCACGTCGATGAAGAATCTTCCTCACTTTATACTCTTGATGAATAAACTCAATGGAGCATGCTCAATGGACAACCTCATCAATAGTATCATCATACCACTAATAAAATGATACCGACTGCGAAATAGACACAACCTTCAAAACTACACAAATGATGAATATCTCGAACTATATGCATCCGATAAACGAAAGAACTGGCTGACTTAATCAGCGAGCAACTCAAACGGCTCAACCTCTAATCAGACTCATTTAGTGAAGCTAATACAACAGCGACACGGAAATACTAGAATCGTATTGTTATCGAAACTCACTGGACTACTTTTTTTATTGTTCAGTCACATCAAAATTTCCCACTTTAATTGAGTTTATTCCATTTTTTGTTTAATCATTGATCCTTGCTTTGATGTTCATATATGCATCAAATATTTGACGCCACATAACTAGTTGATTAGTAACGATTATGTTCACCTTATCTATTTGTTCACATGTATAACTGCATGCTGCATCATTTATTACTCACAAACAATACTTGACCACTGCAATTAATATCCTATTCCATCTCACTGTATGTCAGAACATAGAGTTTAGATCTGGTCTCTTAAAGATACACTCTTGTTCGTCACATCCAAGTCAGTTGCAGCAACGAATATCGCTCATTGATGCGGTTATCATTTTACGGCTGGATTATTTTTATCCCTCATAAATTCTATGTACGTAAATTCGAATCTCTTAGTCGCTAATCGACGTTGTTTACTCTACTGCAGCTTATTAAAATATGTTCATATTTCGCTATCCTTTACTTTTACATTCTATCGGCACCACAAATCAATTTCTGTTCTATTCTACCTCACTTATTTTCCCAATTTATTCCACTGCTATACCCATAAACGACTTATTACTGCTTTCACGGTATTTCGAATCGCTCATACGAACGTGCTATTTCCTCATCCGGACAGTAACGACATAAATGTGTGTTAATTTTGGGTACGCTTAATAATTTGATTATAACCGCTTGCTAACACTTCCATTTTTGTTCGCATCTTTGTTTACATAAATGACACTTTCGTATGATACACTCACCCGTCAAATGAAACTCTACTCTATCAGATATAGTATATTTCTTTCTCTACTTATTACTAACATTAACCACACACTTCTTCAGTGTCATTTTAGAATACAGACATATTTTTCAATGAATGTACTATTTTCTACAGCGGACCTTTATAGAGGCGGGTACTATGTCAAATCCGCTTAGGTTATTCTAGCCTCTGAAGAGATCAATCTATTTACTCTTCTCAAGCCACATTTTGACCTTGTCACTTATTTACTTATTAACCCTGATTGTTTTTATATGATTGTATGTGTGCTAATTACTTACCCTACTCATTATGTGTCTTATGTGGCTTATTTTTGCTCGACCATAAATATTGATTCACGTTTGGGTAAATCGAGTCAGCACACACGCTTTCTCCACCGCACATCGTTTCGTTTTGCTTCGCTTCGTTTCTTTGTTCGTCTGCCTGTATCAATGATTGTATGAAATATACGTAATCGAAATCCATCCTCGTATTTTAATTATTTAATTCTGTTATTCACTAATGCGATCTGAGACGATTATATACGGGGATAGCCAGGATGTATATGTCGACAGCAATCATTCATTAACGATCATTGGTCCGATCTAACTGGACTCAGATGTTGGGTCATTAAAATGTAACAAAGTGGAGTTTGCGCTACCAGGACAGAGCACCTTAGTTACTATTGCTACCGTAAAGGCTACATAATGTTCTTTTGAAAGTGATATATACATTTTCAATATTTATATGTAGTTTTCTAAACTTATTTACCCTTTTGTTATGATGGACCGGCATTTGTTCACAAAATCTAGACAAATTCATACACTGTTTTGATTTTTAAATTTACGGTTTGTGTGCAGCTTATAAGAACCCAACAAAAATGAGACGAATTCATGTTATTTCTCTCAAACCCTTGATTTTACACTTCACGAATATGATTGAACGTAGGAACTTTTACAACTCAGTAGTTTGAAGATAAACAACCTTAAATCCCTGGGTAAAGTTTTTGACAAATTCGTGTGTATAAACTTCTGGGGATTACATATTACAACATATTAGATGTACAAATCCACAAGAACAAAAGGCTTTGAAGGAACTCAGAAATAGAAAGGATATTGTCATAATACCAGCGGACAAAGGACGCACCACAGTAGTCATGGACAAAAAAGAATACGTCAAAAAAGCTGAAGAACTACTTGAAGATAAGAGCACATACAAACTGATGGATACAAATTCTGTCAAAAAATTGGACAGCCAAATTTCAAAGACTTTAAACAAGCTAGTCAAAGCAGGAGAAATAACAAACAAGACCAATGGAGAATGAAATCCAATGGACCAGTACTCCCCCGATTCTACGGCAGACCCAAAATACTCAAACCAAACATTCCACTACGTCCAGTTGTAGCACTCCCCGGAACGCCAACGTACAACTTGTCAAAAGAAATTTCACGAACACTGAGACATCTAGTAGAGTCAACCAACCACTCCATCAAATCCCCAACACAATTTCTGGACCAAGTTAAGGATATTCAAATCAACAACGACGAACTGATGATATCCTTCGACGTAACAGCACTATTCACCTCAATTGAACCAAAGTTAGTAAAAGAAACTATATCCCTGCTGCTCAACAACGACACAAATCTCACTAAATACACGAAGCTTCATATTCAAAGTCTACTGGGACTCATCGATTTAGGCCTAACAACATATTTCCAATTCAACAACAAAATCTATGAACAAACGAAAGGGACACCAATGGGATCACCGATATCAGGACTGATCGTAGAGGCAGTGATGCAAAGACTAGAAGCCACTATATTACCAGTGATCAAGCCAAAAATTTGGATTCGTTACGTAGACGACACCTTCGTCATCGTCAAAAAGAATGAACTAGAAAACACTTACAAACTGATCAACAACGTTTTCAATGACATCAAGTTCACAATGGAACAAGAGTCAAACAACCAACTAACATTCTTGGATATATTGATCACTAGAATCAACACAAGAAAACTGGAAACTCAAGTATATAGGAAACCAACCCATACAGATCAAATTCTCAACTACAACAGCAACAACACAAGAGCTCACAAAATCAACTGCGTACACACTTTGTTCAAGAGGGCGAGGACACACTGCAGCACACTGGCAGCACGAAAAAATGAAGAGAAATACTTGAAGGACATATTTCAAAAGAACGGCTACCCAATCAATTTTATCAAAAAATACCAACAGTACGCAGCATCAGAACCTAAGTCACGCACAGAAATCAACAAAAGGATCACCCTACCATACATAAAAGGCATATCAGAAACCGCAACGAGACTGCTAAAAACCTACAGGATATGTTTGGCACACAAACCAACAAAATCACTACAATCAATCCTATGCAACCAAAGGATGAAATAACAATGGAAAACAAATCAAACATCATCTACAAAATAAATTGTGCCAACTGCGAAAAACACTACATCGGACAAAGCGGACGCCCCCTTCACCTTCGCCTACATGAACATCAATTAGCGGTCAAAGGCCATGATATCTCGTCACTTATATCAATACACGTGGATAACTACGGACACTGATTCGATTGGAAAAATGTAGATATCTTAGACAAAGGAAACTCAAAAAACACCAGAGAATTTTTAGAAGCCCGGCATTCAGGTCAATCAGCAATCAATAAACATATTGAAATCAATCCAATTTATCAACCAATCAGGAAAATCATGCACAAATATATGAACAAAAATCAAACCAATGGGAGACACAACCAAGACCAAGAAGTGAACAATGATAAATTTAAGGTCAATAAGAACCAATCAACATCGAGGTGCACAGAACAAGCTGTGGAACACATATGGAGAAATTCGAACACTTCATCTGTACCTGAAGTTTGTGCTGATGATGTCGTTCAGAAGAACAATGAAAGCTTCACGACCAAACCATCCAGCTCAGAGAACAAAACTCCACCAAAATCATCCACCTGAGCTACAAATCTCTATGATATTTAGTTGAACGGCCATTTTTTAATTTTCTTTCGAGTGAAATTCGGTTTTCATCCATTTTGAAAAAAAATTTTCATACCCCATCTTCCAATTTTAAGAAATAAACAACCAATTATAATGAACTTAAAACTAGCTATTTGATTGGACGAAACAGAATGAAAATTATTGGAAGATGGGGATGAAAATTTTTTTCGAAAAAGGATGAAAAAAATTTCGCTCGAAAAAAAAATTTAAAAAATGACCGTGCAATTAATGTTAACCGCCATTTCTCACTGCCTTCTGATTTCAAACACCGTTGAGATTTATATTATAACGGTTGTTGAGGCGATTGAATAACAAAGCAAAGTCACTACAACTTAATCCATCTGATAATCACATTTCTCACGTTATTCAATTTGTAAAATTTCAAATAATAATAATATCAGAATGGGTTTTGTAGGGACTTTAGAAATTTCACTGAATGAAATCATGAGTCAACTGAAGCTAGACCACCATGGATGCGCACTGCTGAGGAGTCCCATACTAGGACGAAACGGCTGTCCAGTGCTTCCAGGTTTTCCATGGCGGTCTAGCTTCAACTGAATCATGATTTCAACCAGTGAAATAATAATAATATGTTCAATCTTTTTGAAGAGAACAAAAAAGACAAAGATCCTGATGGAATAGTATGAATTCATTTTTATTTCATCTGGTTCTTATCAGTTGCTTACAACTTACGATATTTGAAAATCACAGTTACAAAATCGGTTTAACTCCCTTATATATGGAAGAGTTTATTTGGAAGTGATGTTGTAGACACATTAGTATAGTATAGCAAGGATGATGTAAATAAATGTAATTAGTGCTTTCAAGGAACTAACAATTAAAATGTATGACTTCTTGTTGTATAATAACTCATTTATTTATTATTTATTTATTTTAACACATAGATATTGGTACAAGGAGGCATCAAATACATATGCGACACACAAATCTCATTTGATTTGTGTGAGGGCTGTGATGCTGCCTGGGTGCCCAAACCGAGGCAGGTGGTTTTCGTAGGGGGGCCTCACCCAGAGCCTTCGACCTAAAAGTCTGATCCACAAGACAGTGGAGCAATGTAAGTAGATGCAGTCTCATGGTAGCCGGTGATCAACTATTGGTTCCTACGCCATTCGTTCCTTTAGAATACTGGAGCCCATGTGCACCATTGGTTTGGAATCAGGGTTTTCCAGCTCCCCTGGGTGGATCTCCTATATCCACCAACCCGATTAAAGCGCCGAATATTCGCTTTTCATCCTCTCAATTTGGCAGACCACACCTCCGCCACGAGAAGGCAGTGAGTAGGACTTCCCTGGCAGAGGCTATATACGCATGGCCATATGAGAGCATTTGGCGTGGGAGAGCGGGCTCTCCCCACTCTCAGCCGTATCAGGGCATTTATTTTTGACTCATTTTCAAGACCTAACTTGCAGGTTGAAAGCACTCAACAATTCTATCTATGAGATTGTAGAATAAAAAAACATTTTGAACTGAAGTTTTGTTACAGTTATAAATTAGAAACACATATATGTATAGTATAGCAAAAGTATAAATATGTTTAATAGAGTGGATATTGTAATTATATATCTTATTGTAAAAGAATACTCTACAATAATGATTGTCACAAGAATTTCAATCTTTATAAAGTGAATTATTTAAAATGTTCACAAATTCAGTGTAGTTGTACTTTAATCGAATAAAAAGAAAAAAAACTCCAATCTATTCATTACATATCTCCTACTTATTTAAACAATACACTTATCCTGATAAGTTTGTTTTTGTTGTTGTTTAAAATGATCTTTCATTTGTCTCATCATCACCATCATCACTAATCACTAATCAAAGTACATTTTCTTTTTTCTTTTTTTTCTTTTTTTTGTATTTTAATAAAAGTAAACGTTTCATAAAATAAAAAAAATTTTTTTGTTGTTGTTGCTGTGGTTGTTCATTTTAAAATTGAAGCTTTCTAGACAAATAGACAAGATGAATGAATTTTCATTATTTAATGAATGACAATTATCACGGGAATATCAACATTGTACTTTTTGTTTGTTTGTTTTTTTTTAGAAAGAAAAATATTGTACTATGATTCATTACTAATAGGACATTATAAATGATTCCTAATAAATGATTGAATGATTTCTAATAAGGAAAGGGGAGATAAATTGTAGTGAACAAAAACACGAATAGGGACAATTGAATGTATTTGAGCACAAATTTACAGAATATCTCGCTAAAATCTGAGAACCATACTGTTAAATAGTTAATTTGCAAAAATATCAATCAAATATCTTAAATTTGACTGTTCCTTTTTTGTAAATATCAGTCCAACACGTTAGATTTCATTGTTTCTGCATTTTCATATCAATTGCTATCCGTCTTCGTTCTTTTCTTTTCGATCTTCTACTGAAATACATTATATTTCTGACCATCGTCATTTACTACTTATCTGAATATAAGTAGCGCACACCACAAAATTATTATTTCTCTATAGAAATTTAGGAAGATATACAAACATGGTTTAATGGTTTAATACAAGAAAGCACTGTGACATCATTTGAAATAGTATTAAGAAATGTCCAGATAAGTATTTCTTGATAATTAATCTAATTTTCTGTTTCTATCTGTCATACTGAATAAAATTGTATTCCGTTTTTCCATATTCAAGTGATCAAGTAACATAATTCATCTAAAAAGAATTAATTAGTTATGTTATAAAAACAATTATTTACATAGAAATAACCAGAAATTTCAGTCTAATGTGTATTTATTTTCACAGCTGGAATTACGAGTCGCTCTAGGCTAAATCATCATTGTAAACTTAGAGGCATTGGACAGTCGTATCATACTAATACGGAAGTTCTCAACAGTCTCATCCACGAGCAAACACTTAGGAATCGAATCCAGAACATTCGGTCACACAAGCGAATGCCTAACCTCTAGGCCACTGAGCCAGCATCCAAGAGTGGTAATGTCTAACTTCAACCAATCCATAATCTTGAGCAACCACTCATCTATTGTATATGTTTTGTTAAAATTTCCACAACTTGTCAGTAGTTGATTCTTAAATCCTCATCCTATTGAAATACCGATAACATTAGCTGAAAGTATAATTTTCAATTAAGTTTCTTTAAAACACAATTAATATGAATGAAGACTGTCCTTTTCAATGAATTTCTCATCAGATTCTACAATTATCTCATATCCAAATTAATAATCCATAAAATTGGCCAGATTTAACACAGAGTACATCATTTGGAAATTGTAATAGGTGAATTGAGAATTGTTTTTTATTATATAAATTCAATTCAGATCGTTCATGTTGGGGCTGACTAATATAAAGTGTTAGTTCCAGTCAGTTTGTAAGTGAAATGAAATTGTGCGGTAAATGATCAGAATAAATATGGTCAACATGGGATGAGAGAGAGAGAATAATGTAGTTACAAATCAGAAGTAACGTAATATGTAGAATAATATGAATTAGGTCAGATATAGTAGATAGGGTTGGAAATTGAATAAGTTCCTCAAAAGGTTATCAAGTGTAAAGATAATAATAATAATAATAATAATAATAATAATAATAATAATGGTAATAGTAATAATAGTAGTAATAATAATAATAACAATAGCAATAATAATAATAAGTTTGGGACACAAAATGAACATTAATCAGATTACGTCACCATATTATAAAATTAATTATTAACTAGTTGGCCTCAAAGTTGGCCAGGGTAAAAGGAGCCGCTGAACATACTTCTTTTGGATGCAAAGCTCTGGCTTTTTTATTCGAATAGCAATCGCTTCAGCCGTCTGTAGGATTCGCAGTCTGACGGAACTAGGTAGACTGCTGTTAACACGATAGATTATTGCAAAAGATTGTTCCATGTTATCTGTATGTCCTGTTTGAACTAGATGGTCTAAGATGGAGCTGTTAACAGTTTTGACTACACCTTTGCTTAACCACACGGGGAGGTGCTCACGAGCCCGAATGTACAAATTCCTAGAACATCTGCCAATATAACTTGCTCCACAGGAGCAGTTGAATTGATAGATACAGAAGGAGGCGGCTAGTCTAGGTAATTTATCTTTCAACCTCGGAGTGATTATTGGTCGTGTAGAGAATATTATTGTAGTTTGGTCTCATTAAAAGTCCTTTGAATTGATATGCTTAACTTAGCTCTTAGCATTTCACTCGGTGCATCGCCTCTGAATTGTAAGAGTATATACAGAGGCTTTTTATTTACAGTTGGGCATTCTCTATACTGTCTTTTAATGGCTGTTTTTATTTATAAATTTCTCGGGATATCCATTTTCCTTCGGGGTTATGTATAATGACTTTGTTTCATCTTCAACTGTATCCACAGAGCATATAGTCTTGGTTCAATGATGCCGTGTCTTAATAAGGTTCCTTTTGTGTTGTAAAGGGAAAAAACTAAGAAAGTTTGTATATTGAACCGTCCTAAACTTATTATTATTATTATTGCTATCGTTATTATTATTATCTTTACATTTGATAACCTTTTGAGGAATTTATTCAGCATCCACCCCTATCTACTATATCTGACCTAATTCATATTATTCTACATATTATGTAACTTCTAATTTGTAACTACATTATTCTCTCTCTCTCATCCCATGTTGATTATATTTATTCTGATCATTTATCGCACAATTTCATCATTTCGCTTATAAACTGACTCGAACTAACACTTTATATTAGTCAGTCCCAACATAAACGACTTGATTTGATTTGATTTGATATGACAAACAACAATTCTCAATTCACCTATTACAATTTCCAAATGATGTACTCTGTGTTAAATCTGGCCAATTTTATGGATTATAAATTTGGATATGAGATAATTGTAGAACCTGATGAGAGATTCATTGAAAAGACTATTCTTCATTCATATTAATTGTGTTTTAAGATAATAATGGGAATTTTTCAGCGATTAATTATCTTTAGATTGTACAGTCTTAAGTTCAATCTAATAGTTCAAAGGAATAGTTCATTTCAAAGCATTAACATTATTTTAAAATGATGGCATATACATTTAGAATACTTTTTAAAACAAAATTATCAATATTGAATTGACAACTATACAATATCAATCTGAATAAATTTACGCATTAAATCAAATTTACAAATTATTAGTCAGTGTGTATAGAAATAAATATAGAGAAAGAGAAATAGTGACCTGAGAATATGACCTAGGTAACTCTAATTAAAACCACAAAGGTTCAGTTACAATTCAATTTATAACTTGTTTTAACTACATATCTTTATAGGTTAAATCAAGAACTGATTTTAGATGGATGATCACTTAAAATCAGAAATTACTGGATAACTATTTCGTTTTAGTTTAGGACACCTCAGAAATCTGAGATGGGTATTTACCGTCTGCTCTAATATGGTCATTTGATATTGTCTGCTTTTCATGTTCACCGGCCTTTACTTGTAAATCACTATTAATTCTCCTTAAAAAATATCTAGTTTGGAAAAGTTGACCACTTATAATCCATATATAAATGTTTCAACAAGAACACTTGTTATCAGACAATTTAAAATGCATCGTACTAATGTCCCATAATTCTTAAAAATCACTTTGAATCAGTTGCTCTAGAGACTAAATTTTTAAATGCAAAAATCATTAATTTATTTGCAATGGTTTTCTGTTGTTGGCTGCATTTAATCAGCAAAAGGTAACAGTTTCGAAAGTGAGGTAAAATGCAGAGGTCTTGTCCTCGATTTCATTCATTGTGTTCATCAAGCATTGTTTAGAGGAACAGTCACTAGTGTTGTTCTCACCTGTGTTCTCCTTAACTACGCTGTTAATAGATTTGAAGAAACTATTGAAAGTAAATGTTTAAGTAAACAATAGAGTTCGCGAAACGGAAAGACAGAATAGTAAATATTGGACAAAATTTATAAAACCTAACCCAGGTATGAATTTAATTATGAAAGTGAAATTCTAGGAATCCAAAAAATAAATATAAACTGTCATTTAGAATAGATTTGTATTTAGTTAGTTAAAAGGTTCAAACTAGTTCTATACTAAAAATGATCAAGTTCCATGTTATGAAATCGAGACCGAAAGCTAGGCTTAAGCGTTATGTTGGCCGCTTACCTAAAAGTCATACAGTTGGAGCGTCTAATAATTTTTTATCATCTGATATCATTGAGACATGTGTTTATCTTGCTACTTACGATTTAGTTTGATATGAAACGATGGATTGTATAGAAGTAGGTTTTAAAGCGGTTACACATGGGGATCATCATAAAATTCCAAAACGAAATTAAAATTACAACTATTAGATAATGTTATGAATCTGGATTTTGTGAAGATTATTAAATCACGTTATGTTCGTCCATCTCATTAGTCGATTAAGTTTACTTTAAAGTTAACTGTTTTACATTTGAACTTTTAAAATGTAATCATGAATGAGATTATTATCTGAGATTTCAATAATTGAAAGTAACTAATCTGTCTTGTAAATTTTGATAGAACAATGAAGAAGGCAGAATTGATATAAAAATTTGATCTATTTACGTTAAACATTTTCATCAATTATAATTGTGTAGCTTCAATTGACTCATGATTTCAATCAGTGAACTTTCTAAAAATCTCCACAAAACCCCTTCTGATAATAATCATCTGCTCACTAGTGACTGACTTCAAGAGATACTCCTGGAATTCTAATGAGAAGCCGTTTCCAGTGGAGTTCAACCAGGTCTGTTGTTAGATATCAACTCACTGAAGACAATGGTGTACGGTGACGCAGCTTCGTGGATTGGTTGAAGTTAGACATTAACAACGTTGGGTGCCGGCTGGCTCAGTTGTCTAGTTGGTTAAGCGCCTGGCGCGAGACTGATGGGTCCTGGGTTCGAATCTCGTGGGGTTCGGGATCATGGGTGCGCACTGCTGAGAAGTCCCATACTAGGACGAAACGGCCGTCCAGTGCTTCCAGGTTTTTCATGGTGGTCTAGTTCCAATTTAATCATGATTTCAATCGGTTAAATTATAATTGTAACAAAACATATGTGAATGATCAAGTTACAAATCAAAACACCCGAACCCATTATTGAAGTACTAGTAACTGATAATTAAAAATTGGTTTTAGTTATTATGAAATGAATCATAAAAGGTTATTAAATTATATTATAGTGAAATATATCTCTTTAATTAAACATGTGACTAGAAAAAGTAATAAGTTTTTTAGAATCATCAGGGTTAAGTAAAGAATAATTAATGTTTGAACAATGAAACGAGTAGATTATAATGTAATGTGAATTCACGTTTTTTTCTCCTTCTACTTAGAAAAGAAATGAGATGTACTTAGTATATTATCAAAATAATGCACAAGTATGCATAGTTCTGTTTTTAGAGTGAGCTCTTTTTTTTATTATATTAAGATTAAACTGAACAACGATAGATACTTTGAACAAATTCTTAAGTATAAATGAAATAGACAGTTATGTAAATTATGTTTAATTTGCATCATTTACATGAAAATCTATTTATGTTATTTATTCTCTCGTATCCACAGTTAATGACAGCCTGAGTGACCCAATAATAATATCGCTAACTGTAGTAATGGCAAAGAGATTTTGAACTCTGTATAATAGTAGAAGGTTCTTTTATAATACAAACATATCTCTCTCTTAAAAGTATTAATAAACGATAGGCATGAAGGCGTGTTTCATTTAATTATAAATGTCAGGCATCATACATATTGTTGGATTGTTCAGTAAATACAAGAACTGAGCTGCTCATAGTTTCACTAAGCATTAACATAAACTTTTGGGCTATTAATGAAATGTTGAAGAATCTCCATGATAATAATATAGTGGCATAAAACTCCATTTTCAAGTAAATCAAGAGTTAAAATGAAGGATGTAAGGATTGTCAGTCAAATCAAGACAACTATTGACTTATTATTTAAACGAAAATACAACAGGTATGGTCTATGTTTCTTTGAAATTAACAGTTCTAATTATGATGAGTTCTACACTCACTATTCGACTAAAGAATTTGGGGCTGAAAATATCATCTGCACAAAATAAACCTCAACGAACTAACTGAAAATTATTTATTTCTAAAAGACTTTTAGGTTTAAATTCAACAATAGTATCAAGAATAAGCTAAAAGGATTGACACAGATGGGAAATATTCTGAAATGGATAAGATTGATTTACAGCAAATATTGATGTAATCAAACTTCGCCTGGAGTCCTTCCGGGGGCTACTGCCGGTCCCAAGCCCGGATAAAGGAGGGGGTTAAGCATGGGGTTAGCGACCCCATCCCGTAGAAAACTAACTCGCTAAAAAACGCTAACCAGAAGAAATTATTCAAACCTTTTAAACTCTGCCCTGGGAGTCAGAAGGTCTTCATTTAGAAGAGTTATGACGCCTCATTAAGTAATTGATGTAATCGATCCTCACTGACATTAATCCACATATTTGTCAAACAGGTTTCAAACACATTAAAATGCTTCGAAATAATGTCATATATAATTTTATTTAATACATGAAATTACATTAAATATATTTCTACAATATTTTTATGGAATGTAAAAAACGAATGTATTATGTAACATTTATAGTATTCATAGACATTTCACATTCCTAAATGATAAATGTCACAAATGAATCATGATCCAATCGATATGTAATCGATGAAAAAAGTTTTCAGAAATTAAAATCTTGTGATCAACTTATTGCGTTGAAGGCACTCAATGAATTCCTGAAGTATAACTCAAAGATCACAGAGACGAAAACATCATTGCAACATGTAATCACATAATTTATGAGGATGATAAAACCCAATAAACTAAGCGAAGTTGGTTCAGCTTATTGTTTAAGGAAAATTAGAAATACTTCAATAATAAATAATTATGTTAAAGTGGTGAATTCTTAAAAAATTAACATAATTGACTTATCATAATAATGAACAATAATATAGATAAATATGTGAAAACAAGCATTCAAATAACATTTTTTTAATCTGTAGATGACTCACCTTTTATTTTATTTAAACATGTACACATTAGTACAAGGAAGGCTAGAATACTGTTCTCGTGCCCAAACCGAAGCAGGTGGTTTTCGTAGGGAGCCACATCCCGAGCCTTTGACCTAAAGGTCTAATCCACAAGACAGTGGAGCAATGTAAGGAGATGCAGTCCCATGGTAGCTGGTGACTAGTAATTGGTTCACACGCCATTTGTTCCTTCACCATACTGGAGCCCATGTACACCATCGGTTGGGAATCAGGGTTTTCCAACTTCCCTAGGTGGGTCTCCTATATCCACCAACCCGATTAAAGTGCCGAACATTCACTTTTCGTAAACAACACCGCCGCCGTGAGAAGGCAGTCTATAGGACTTCCCTGGCAGTGATTATATGCACGTGGCGATGTGAGAGCATTTGGTGAGGGAGAGCTGACTCTCACCACTCTCGACCGTACGAGGGCATTTGGGGGGCTCACCTTACTGTGTAGAAATTAGTTAGTAGAAACAGGTCACAAAATCGAAACCCGTGAAAAAGAAAATAAATATCACAGTAATCTAAATAATACATGAAAAACATTTATGAACGATTAAGAACTATCCAAATCTAACTAATATGATCTTTTTGTGCAATGTGTTTAGAGGGTGGTTATTAAATTTTGAATCAACCTGGGAAATTGAATTGATATGTGTTTGTCTGTTGTAGCGCTTAAACTTAATTCTAATGAGGAAGTAGTTTTTTTCAGGTGTAGTGTTCAGGAATAGTGTCACAAAGTTGTGCATGTTAGTAAAGATGACAGTGACATCTCAAAGTCCTTCAAAATAACCAACGGATAGAAAAGATTCAAGCAATTACACATTACCACAGAATTAAAAATGATTTATTCATTCAGTAGGATATTGTTGTCCGTCGTGTACTTCCTTGGTGACTTCATGTTCCAAAGTATAGTTGCTTTACATGTTATGTCTAGTTCTCAATTATAAATTCTTTCTCTTTACCCTTACGTCTTCTTTAAGTTTCACTCATTTTATTCTTTCAATCACTTCACTTTTGTAGCAGACACTGTGTAAATTTTGATAACAGTTTTTTAGTAACTTGTCATCACATGTTGCTCCTGATATATTTACATTATTTAACATGTGAATATACTACACAACTCTACAACATTTACTACTCTTTCTTATAATCATCGTTGCTAAGAACTTTCCTGGTATTATAATATTGAGTATGCTTGCATTTTATTCTTAAAATAAACTATCCCACTATTGTTAGGTAATAGGCAGCTGAAGTGAATCAACAAGTTGGATTAATTCACATTATTCTGCTATGATCGTTTTTCACCACTTTTTTCGAAATTATGTACAGATTTCCTCGAAATTTGATGAGATTTGCTTCCGCACATGTATTTGTGTCGTGTATAATGTATCATATCTATATTAGTAACAAATATCCAGCTATTCAACACTGTTTGAAATATTGTATTTGAAATAGTCAAAACAACACCTAGTGCCATATGTTCAAAAAGACTTATGATATATTCGTCGATTAAAAACTGTACGCTAACAGTAACTTATGACACATTTTAATGAATAAAGTAATTGAATTTCATGTTAATTCCATGAGCCTAAGTTAAGTTGACTCTTGAGGAGTGTTGTTGATATATTTATGAAAAATCATGTTATTCTTATGTTCATTGCATAGAAACAATTGAGATATTCAACAAAACCAAAATCGACTTTGATAATTGAAACTGACGATCTAGAAAAATACATTAAACCTTTATGTATAAACAAGCCGTCGTTTAGTAAAATTGAACAACATTAATTTCCTTTATGTTGGTGGTAGACAACTTTTTTTAGAATATAATCTTGTGAAGTTTCCTATCTCCGAACTTAAATTTCTGTGAGTTACATTTATTTGAACTGACATCAACTGAAGGATAACTGAAAACCAGTAGACATTGGAAAGTTGCTTTGTCGCAACAATAGTAACTATTGGTGTCAGTTTTCTAAATATGATACTCAATTTCTCATACAACTCCATGAGAAACTGGTTCGCTTAACTTCCACGTATGTTTCATTAACTTCCATTTTCAGAGACAGACTAGTTTCACGCCTTAAGTAATATCATCAACGAAATTAATCAATGTTAATTGAATACTTTAAATGATCACTAACATAAAGTTTACAATGACCAGAAAGCGGACGTTAAATAGCAGTGATACAATTTCGCTGAATAAAATAATTTATTTATGCAAATGAATTAAAGATACACCAAATAATTAACTTCGTTCCAAATATAGTATAAAGTATTTGAAAATAGTAGGATCACAGAAAAGTTCAGGTAGACAATTCAATTTTCTACATGATGCAATGCATAGAAAGCTCCTTTCATTTCCAGAAGTGCTGCTGGTGGTCCTGACTCTATCTTACGTCCATCCTGTAACACAACTACCAGATCAGCATTGACGACTGTGGACAAGCGATGAGCAACAACTAATGATGTTCTCGACCCCATAGCAGCGTCAAGGGCTTCTTGAACTATCCGCTCACTCTCATTGTCCAAAGCTGAAGTAGCTTCGTCCAACACAAGTAAAACAGGTTTACGAACTAAAGCTCGTGCAATGGCTATCCTCTGTTTCTGTCCTCCAGATAACTTTGATCCACGTTGTCCAACTTTGGTTTCATATTGCTTAAAAACAGTGAAAATTATAAACAGTTATTTAATATATTTGAAAATATTCTTAACAATTCGAATAACATGAAAGCTGACAATACAATGAAAATATAAACCTGAAGCGTAATTTTTAGTGAGTTTAACAAACCGAATATTTTCACTCACTTCTGGAAGTGTTGTAATGAAATCATGGATGTTAGCTGCACGTGCTGCCTCAATAATCTCTTCCATCGTCACTTCTCGACTATTGTCTCCATACGCAATATTCTCTCTTATCGTGAGATCGAATAAAGTGGGTTCTTGTGAAACAAGACCAATCTGTTTTCTAACCCAACTAGGTGCAATATCCCTAATATTTATATCATCGAAAAACACACCACTATCGGGACCGTGATATGATGGATCGTAGAATCTCAATACTAACTGAAGTAGTGTTGATTTCCCACACCCAGAAGGTCCAACTAACGCGACTGTTTGACCGGGCACAACTGTATGAGTGAAGTTCTGTGAACGAAAGCGAAACCATTCTAGATAATATTTTTTCATATAAATGGGGTGATAGATTTTTTATTTGATAAATAAAAGGCCGTATAAAACAAATTAACCCTACTATGTCGCATTAAATGTTGAATTGCAGTATAACAATGAAACGCGATTTCATATCAAATTAGCATCATGCATAATGTCTCCATTTAGGAGAGTTGTATTTTTAACTGTTCTGAATTACTTGGACTTTGCGCTATTATTTCACTGAATTTATTTGTCTTCTAAATTATTATTTACTGATTGGAATAAATTGTTTCAAGACTGTGCCTGCAAATGTATAATTTCATGAAAATGTCCTCTTTTCATACAGAATTCTATCATCATTTTAAATAAACATCATACTTTGCATAATTGTAGATTTGTGGGTATATTTAAATGTTCGCAAGTTTTTAAAGATTACACCATTATTTCACTTAATTTACCTGATCCTTTTTTCAAATTACGCTGTATTTTTATAAATCTAAAGGTTTCAAGACTGTGTTTGTGCACTTTTACTGTCGTAAAAACGCAAACTGTCGATGCAGAACTCTATGACTGACTCAAATAAACAACTAACTTCTGTATAATTTCAAATTCTCCTTTTTAACAAATCACTGTTTGTGAGTATACATTCTGTTACTCTGGTGAATTAAGTGAGACTTACACAGAGTATAATGAGATCAGAGTGAAAAATTTTCATTCTTCAAAATTTTATTTTATCAGTTTACCTTCAAAATCCGGCCCTCAGATCGACAAGAGTATTTAAAATAAACGCGATTGAAAGAAATTTTCCCTCTGAATGATTCTGATGGTACAATTCCCACGTTAGCTGGAATGAGGGATTGTCTGTCTAAAAGTGCTAGAATGCTTTTAGCTGCAGGCTTTGATTCCCTTGCATCCATAACTAACGTAGCAGAACGACCAAGTGACTGTGCACTCATGCTGATGGTTGCAAAAACTCTATTAAAATTCGAAATATTTAAAAAGTGAAAATTGCCAAGGCTTGCCATGCTTTCTTATTAGAAGTGAAAAAATACCATTGTGCAAAATCAACATTAATCTTCACAACAAAATAGTCATTTTGCATAAAATCTGTCCTGAAAAGAGTGAAATACTCAGAACTGCTATTTATTACATACAGTAGTATCATGTGAGTTGATTAATTAATCAATTACAGCCAATATCATATTTTTTAATCCTTACACCGAAAAAATTCTATCTATTGAGTTACGACGTTGCTAATAAAATAACTAAATCAGTATCTCAGTACCTTGTATTTGATGGAAATTGTTAGGAAACCCAGATGTTAAATTTTGATAACGAAGTTATCAAAGCACAGTAATAGGATAATGGTTACTTCAGAAATGTTAAATAATGTATACATCGGATTTCGTTACGAGGAAAATTGCTTTTCAGAATATCACCAGTGACATCCATGACTGTAGTACTCGATGCATTAAGCTTGAATACATCATGGGACCTCATTTCCTTTAATACTTCAGGTACGAAAAGCTAAAAAAGTGTTAACTAAGATGAAACCACTGTTTATGGTTGTATTCTAATTGCCTAGAAACATCTAATATTAAATCTTAATGTATATAAGGGCATTTTTACAGTACACCTCATATACCATCAATGTGAAGTTTTACATTGCATTCTTATTTGCAAATGATCCAACTGGGAATAAAAAAATTGATGGAAAGTCCGAATCACCTTTCGATCTATCAAATGGTCAAAGTTCTTTACATTTGAAATCTAACATCCTGAAGTAACAACCACTCAGCATTTATAAACCGACGTTTATGAAATTTGATCATTATACCGACAGAAGTGAGAAGTCATATTAATGAGTCAACAGTTTTGGCCTTTCAAAGTACTAAAACAGTGTCTTCTGTAGTGCTTTTTCCTAACGGTGTATTGATTATTTTACTAATATAATAAAGAAATGAGGATTGATGTACTGTTCTGAAGCATTCCCTTATAAATTAAGCTTCTATGTAAATCATGTTTCACTCATACTACAGTCCGATAGAAAAAATATCATTTAGTCCACTTCCTGTTGCAAGTTGAAATTCACAGTTCTAGTAAAACTGATTAAATTTATGAACCAACAACAGTTTCGTATTTCTAATTATTACTTGCTAAAAATGAGTAAGGAAACTAAAAGCGAGTAGGAAGCTTTCATCGGCTAATCCTATCAAGAATACATCTACGCACACATTCATTAACATAGATGCGATAGAATATGATATTTCTTTAGAGAGTAAAGCCAAATCTTGTCCAGTAGCATAGTGGAAAAATTGTCCACTTGTCTTTATATGCTGTTATACCAGCTATAATGTACTGGGAATATTACGTATCAATCAATCCATAGATAATTAATATCTCGTTACAGTAAGAAATTTACCTGAATACTGCGACTACTGTTATAACATTTGTTGAAACCAAATATGCACCTAGAGCGAATGCTGCTGCAAACGAAAACATTGGCACACCCTCAGCGAGTGCATAAACCAAAGAGTAAAAAAGAATTTTTTTGGTTCTTTTTCTAGCAGATTTATGAAAAAGAAATTAAATTTCGATTTACAAAAAGATAAAAGTTTTAACATTTTGTCATTTATATTCTTGAATAGTTATAAATAGTTTTAGAAGTCAATCACATAAATATTGTAACACCCGGTTAATTACAGAAAAAGAGGTTTCGTAAAAGGTGTAAAATTAAATTTTATTATTATTAATGGCTTTATTCAATATTATATTTTTGGTACAATGTAGAATTTTCAGTTCAAAGTATTTCAACAAGTCTCTTTTACAAAAGAAAAAACCAACTGATAACTGAATATATATATATATATATATATATATATATATATATATATAACTACCCAGAATACAAGTTATTAACTAGGGCAATAACAATCTGTTCGTCACATAATATACTTGCTAGATAAGGAATTGTGGAGCTTTTGTACATTTGCTTACGTGCATAAATTCTAATGTATTGACGTGTCGTTCTTTCAGAAGATATACAAGAAGAGAGATATGTTAAATAGAGCAAGAACAAAGATTGGTGCAGAATAATATGAATTCATTTTATTTCGTTAGGTTCTCATCAGTTGCTTACAACCCAAATTATTTGAAATTCAAAATTATTACAGATATTGACATATTTATACATAAGGGGGTGATTAAGGATAAATGAATGTATCATAGTGTAGCGAAGATTTCGATAGAGTTAATGAGGTCATAAAATTTTGTCTTGAATAAATAGTTTCAGAGGGAAAGTTCCGGAACATTGAAATAGTGATTACAACTCATGAAAATAGATTAATGGAAATAAAGAAAATATGAATTGAAATCAATCAGTTATGTATGATGTAATCTAAAAGAGTTGGAGTAATGACGCAATAAATAAATAAATAGAAATAAATGAATAAAAAGGGGGTTATTGTTACCAGGGTAAAGAAAGATTTATCACTGTCTCTTTTTGTATACATAGGTCTGGTTTTAGACGTTTGATTGCTAATGCTTCGGCAAATTTCAAGAGGTTGGAGTTTGATTGTTTGTTAATCACCTTGAAGCACTTAAGTATATCAACTTCATGTCCTGTGTCAAGATGTCTTGTGATGGCACTGCTGGATGCTTTTAATCCATTTGATGTTAAACTTTTCGGAATATGTTCTTTGAATCGGACGTAGGCTCTCCTTTCTGTTCTACCAATGTAACTGCTTTGGCAGATACATGTGAATTTGTATACACAGTTGATGGTAACATGAAAGGGATACCTGTCGACCTTTGATTGTGTCAAAGAACATGTGGTTTTGGACAGGACAATCAATTTTGCTGCAGGGAAAGTTCTTGAATGAAGTGGATGATCAGCATCTTGTAAGATAATATCTGCTAAGAGTTTGAAAAATTTTAGACGTCTGCCAACAACAATATTAATAATGACCCTGAAGATTCACCACATACCCTTTCAAATACTTTCAAAACTTTCCACAATACAGCAAAGTCTTTTCGAAAAAGCACGGGAAATAATGAAAAAGAATAGTAAAGAATTATAGGTAATATTCAAGAATTAGCTAATCTTAAAAGTAAAGGTTGAGTAATCTCAAAAGCATTCACCCTCTGTATGTAGTAAGTCAGATGGGAAACTTTCTTCGATAACAACAAATTATGGGAATACAAAGAGAGATCAGAAGAAGACCTTACAACGAGAAAAGTGATCTTTGACTCTGTGTTTATCAAACAATTTCAAAAAGTACAAGCTTTATGGAATTCCAACAGGGTGTTTAAGTGCTATTCGTTTCTCAGGTTAAAGTTGACAGTATGAAATTTACAAGGATTAATTGGGAGACCATTAGCAACAGATCATCGTTCAATAAGAGACAAGAATTCATTCATTTCAAGGTGGTATGAAAAGGTAGAAATCAGCATACATACAGTGAGATCGTTCACACATTTCACAAAAGTGTTTTCTGTGGAAGGTAGCAGATCATGAAGAGAAAAGAGAAAAGAAGACGGGAATAAACAGTTCCTTGTGGCACACTTTCATGAGTCAGTAGAGACTTTGAAGGCTTTCTTTCAAACACACTGATGTCTGAAAATGTCCCAAGTCACTTAACTCGTCTGAATGTTTGGGACCTGGAGAAATCCTAAACTTCGTTTTTGAGAAAAAACTGACATACTGTGTTATCCATTCACATCTTCAACAAATCCTTATCCTTTTGTTTAATAAATGTCAGACTTGAAATCAAGTATGATACTTCTAAAATCCTAGTTCCATGATGACAACAGCGGACTTTGAAAGATAACAACCGACATACTACTACTTTATGTGTTCGACACTATTTATGAATTCTAAATAAACTCAAACGATAACTTTTATATTTCATGGAAATACAAACTTAACTTCAATGTCTAGCGTCCATGTCATCAAACTCATAAATAAAAGTATCGTTACTGTCTAAATGTATCTTTGTGATGTTTATCATTTGACTGAAAATAATTGATCTCACTATACTCTTCTAATGTTCATAACACTGACTAAAATATATTTATCCTGATATCTCAGCTTTCGTAATAAGTCAATGTTTTAATTATCCAGATGCCCGTGTCAGTATTTTGGATAAATAACCGGAATCGTCTGATGCAAATTCACCAGTATGTAGAATTCTGAGTAGAAACATTAATGACTCGTAAAAAAGAAATAGAGATTTTATTTAAATATCTAAAACTAGTCAGTAGTTTAAAGTTTCGGTCTCATTATGCTCAATCACCGTTATAATTTAGTTGAGTAGTAGATCAAACCAACAAATCTCTACGTGATAGTAACAAGGTTGATTTCGTAGGTATATTACATTCGTTCACATTAATCAGTCGTAGACGTTTAGTCAATCTGTACAGTATCCTAACTGGACAAATTTAAAAAAAAACATTTAAGTACTTGAGCTACAAACTTTAAAAAAATACGAAACATTTTCCTACCAAAATTATTGTTTAAATGTATGAAATTGATTAATATCTAAGGAAACTCAGAACGATTAGAAAGTATAATATCACTGATAATTCAAAGTTCAATCTCAAATAAAAGACTGAATTATTTACCAATGTCAGTGGTGTTTACTGTAACTACAAAGAATAGATAGTTCATCTAACATGTGGCAGTCATTACTCGCAAATTATTTTGATGTATAAGAATAGCTACATAGCAATATTATTTGATAAATATGAGTGATCATAATCCTTAAACATGATGAATCATCAGCTCAAAATAATTACTTTACATATTGAACTACATAAATGCATAACTTCTATGTACAGTCAAAATTTCAAGTAACCAGCAATTTGTTTCTATCATATTATTTGAACTTATTAATAACAGTCTGTAAAACATTGTCCTAACTGTTGCTAACTTAATAATAATTTGATAAATGATAGAAAAGCATTCCACATGCCGACTTTACATTCCATTGTAAATTTAATTGAGATATGTGAACTATCGAAGAGAAACAAAAAAGTAAACCACTAGTAGTCAGTCTTCAAAAACAATGTCGTTGCTATCAACATTTATGAACTAAGGTGTTACTTTATTACTTGACCTATTAAACTTGGAACTTGTTTTTTACTTGTCCCATTTTGCATTTCAGAACCCCATCAGTAATATAGCTTTAGGGTTATTTTTGCTAAACTGAAATATATAAAGTATTTTACTAGAATTTAGTATACAACTACTATAACTGTATGAAACTAATGAGAGCTTAACTGAATAAAATAAATAACTTTTACCAAATGATGTTTTGTTGCTCTACATTTCATTAAGTTTACAATCTGAATTCTAAGTCTGTAGTTGGGTATGTATCCAATTTTCAGTTTCTTAGTCATAAGTTATCAACGAATTTTCAAGTTAATTTGCAACAGTTTTAAGTATTAGTTTGTGGGGATTGTCGAGTTTCAGTAACTCATGCGTTTTATTTATTTATTGAAGGCAGAATCTTCTTAGAGTTTGGCTGATGAATTGAAGTTAAGACACAAATCGAAAGATAAATTGTTTGTTCGATTTTAGTATTGTCTACAATGAATATAAAGTATACACAATTCATCTAACCCATGAAAACCGTTACTTGTAACGTACGTTGATGCATAAGGATACCTATTCAAAATTATCATTAATCTGATAACTATGAATGATTGGAATTCTGAAACATTATGAATTGTCATCTCAACATAATTACTTTACATAATGAGTTGCATAAATGTCTTCTAGTTAACAAGTAAGATTTCATAAAAACTGATATACAACCAAGCCTGCTTGAATATCTGGGCTACCTGTTCCTCCGATCTAGATATTTCATCAAGTTATCTGTTTTGTTGTTTGTTTTAGCACATCATTATGTCTATTGTGCGCACAATTTATTCAGGCGCGTTTATGAAAAGTTTACAACCTTTCGCTATACGTGATACAAAAATGTACAATCAGCGACATCATGGTGGCTGGCAATATGCATTGAAACGAATGAACATTAATCAAATGTGGATTACCGAACTCCTAACATCTAACCGGTCATCATTCAAAATTTATCGTCACAATAGATCAAGGTATAAGAAAAGGAAACTTGTTGAAATACTTTATGCTGAGAATTCTATGTTGTACCAAAAATACAATGTTGAATAAAGCTTCTAATAATAATAATAATAATAAATCAGTTATGTTTAATCATGCTAGTCATCGGTGTACAGTCAATTGACAAAAATTGTGAATTTTAAATGATCAATTATTTGTTTTATTATACTGGAAAATGTAGACAATAAGCATTAGCAATGACTCAATTAAATAACAAACATGGAAATGGTTTTTTTCAAATGATTTATTTCATATATACAATAGGAAAGCGTGTTTGAAACTTCTTTGCCACTATGATCATAGTTATGTTGAAAGAATTTCATATACTTTGTTGTTTAAAATCCTACCGATCATCTTCAGTTTAATCATTGCATTAATTTTGTCTCACTTGTATAATCTGAATTTGTAGTCACTTCTAATTAATGAAATTCACAATACACATTGATAGAACTAGATTTCACACAATACCATTTATCTATTATTATTTTATTTTGGAATCCCATATATTTCTATGAACGTAAACCGTTTTAAGTTGATGAGAAGATATGAAAATAGTTTGAAATTTATAACTTACAAATCATATTGCACTTGATCTACTCAAAGCTTTCAAAGGAACTAAAGATGTTTAAGTTGACTTGTTAAATGTACATCATATACAGTGAAACGAAATCTGAACATTTTTTTCGCTGTATTTCATGCAATAACGATATTCCTACTAAAATTAATTTGAATCGGACCTATTAATCAAATAAACAGTTAGTGATTTTTCTGTCTGAGACATAGTTTCGTCTATGAGCTTTTTGATATTATTATTTGAATGACTGCCAAATTAGATGGAATTCAACCTAACATCTATAGTTTAAAGCAGAGTACTTTAATCAGTAAGACACTGTCCCCGATTTCTAAACAACGTTTAGTCTTCAAAGAAGATTAAGACATGTGCACAATATTTCGGACGTTAATTTTAATGATCTTTTAAGCTTAACTTTATTTATCCAAGTTGAAAAATAACTACTGACAACTTCAAGTTTTAATACTGTTTAATTGATAAAGTAATCAAAATAGTTTAGTTATATTGATATCAAATAGTTAACACCCTATACCTCTCAAATTTGCAATAACTTAAAACATACGAAATCATTAGATGGATAACTCTTAAAACACCATTTAAATTGTGTGATTCGATATATTAATGGAATAATACGAATATGTTGGAAAAGAAATTACTATTAATCTCAAACATATTTTATAGCGTTAATTAATCTGGAAAAAAAATTACTGAATTGATTTTTCGAAATCTGAGAATACACAATACTCTTCCTCTACTTCATGTAAAATATGATTCTTTTTGTAGGTCTATATTATACTTACCGTTTAATATTGATAAATTCACTAACTATCAAATGTATGTTTAAATAATTACACACACAAAAAAAACTGATATTGTCATAACATTCAACTTGTAGTCAGCGCTAGTCGGTTAAAAACTGTTTGTTTTTTTCTTCTTCTTCAAATTCAAATTCGATTGTAAACTAGATAATCTTTCGATGTTATCAGAATGAGTTTTGTGGAGATTTTAAGAAATTTCACAGGTTGAAATCATGAGTCAGTTGAAGCTAGACCACCATTGAAAACCTGGAAGCACTGGACGGCCGTTTCGTCCTAGTATGGGACTCCTCAGTGCTTCCAGGTTTTCAATGGTGGTCTAGCTTCAACTGACTCATGATTTCAACCTGTGAAATTTCCTAAAATCTCCACAAAACTCATTCTGATAATATTCAACTGCTCACTAGTGACTGACTTCAGGAGTTCTAGTGAGAAGCCGTTACCAGTGGAGGTCAACTAGGTCTGTTGTGAGATATCAGCTTACTGAAGACAATGGTGTTCGGTGGCGCAACTTCGTGGATTGGTTGAAGTTAGACACTTGAAAAAATAAAGTAAATTGTTTTTACTATTGTACTGGATATGTATAATGCTGTGTATTCACTAATGAATAAGTAACAATAACATGATATCATGTTGTACAACTAGAAAAGTGTTTTGAACACTTTTTTTTGCAAAACAATTGTAAAATTGGTAATTATTATTTAAAACCTCATTTTTATATATTTGCATTTCACTCAGATTGTTTGTATTTTGAATAGAAAGTATTGCTTTTATAAACAAAACATTTAAAGACGAAACAAATTATTTTTTAGACTCACTTTTGATTTTCAGAAGCATAAGATTTAAAACGTTTGAAAAAGTATTCCTCTAAGGTATGTGTAGTTACAGTACGATTTGAGCCGATTGCTTCTTGAGCTACTCGCATTGATTCAGTGTCATTTCTACTCTTGCCTTTTCCTGACATTGAACGCATCTAAATGTCGGACAAGAAGTAATAAAAAAACTCTCTCTAAACACTCAAAATATCGTTATTTCATATATTTGAAAGGGTTGCATTTTTTGCGACCAAATCAACAGCAAATAAATAAACTATTTCTTAGTTTGAAGTAACGGGCTTATATTTCCTATCACAATTACTATGACTACTTTGTTATTCGTTACGTTAATTTCATTTCTATATATAGGTGCGATAATGTTAACTTAACTGTGTCACTTTCAACACTGTGACTGACTGACTAAATAATTTATATAACTAAAACATTATCTAATCAAAGTCCTACAAAATCTTTGACCTTATTTTAATGCAACCATTTTAAGAATATGTATCTCAATAATGGTTAAAACGATTTAGTATTCAAAAATGAAAATCCAGTTTAAGAAATTACTGTGAAATATATTTTGTTACCTGTAAATATCCACCAATGACGATAATCGGATAAAATGCTAACACAACCAAAGTTAACTGCCAACTGTAAATGAATGCTATCACAAGTGACATAATTATCAGTGCTAAAGCTTCTATAATAAAACCCAGTTGTGCACCAGAAATCATTGACATTTTTGTTGCATCTGTAGCAAGTTTGGCTGTCAATGCACCTGCTTGATTTTCTGGTTCATCAAACCATGCAATTTCCTAAATTGTTTTAAATAATGAAATATTTGTAAAATGTTTTCATGTAAGTTTATTATTAAAAATAAAAATCACTATCAAGTTGTTTTCAACTTACTTGACGTAGAATAGCTTCAAAAACCATACAACGTATACGTTTGATTAGTTTTTCACCTGATTTCCCAAAAAGAAATCCCTAAAATAAAAATTAAATGATAAATTAATGAATTTGGGTATTGCTCATTTTCCATGGTAGAATATCAAAACAGTTTCCTAAAAATAAACGAGAAAATATTTAGTGATCTGAATTATTTATGATAGTTATTAATTATATAATATACCCTTATGGGCCAGGGTAATTTTACATTCGTTTTCAGGAGAACCAGACACCATCCAGACTTTCATATGACAACCCAAACAGTACAGCTCAATCCCGCTTCACAGAAAAACCAAACACTGTATAGGCTTTTACGCTACAATCTGAATAGTACAGCTCGATCCTGTGGTGCAACCACACAGGTACCAAGCACCCTGGTGGATCGATCATACCTATATAAATTATGTAATTGAAATATTATTATTTCATTTAACGTTAATATCTGACAATCCATTCAACATCCATTCATACATTATTTGAAATGACAAAGAAATTGCTAGAAAATAGTTCACCTTGAATATTCGATAAAAATTATTTTCATAAACTGGTAGCATTAAATTTTTTTTATAAATCATTATTCTATTGTGAATTATATAAACTTTTTTTAATCTCCATACTCAATAACGCTTAAAATTTATCTGATTTTTTTAGATAATAATGGTAAGTTTAGTGGTTTATATAAAGACGACTTAATCTTATTTTTTCTGGCTAGCTATCTACATAAAATACTTTGGATCCGTTGGTCAGACACTATGAGCAACAACCTACTGTGGGAGAGAACAAACCAGATCCCAGCGGAGGAAGAAATCAAGAAGAGGTGCTCGAAGTGGATAGGACACATATTGAGGAAAGCAAACAAATGCGTCACAAGACAAGGCCTCACATGAAGTCCTCGAGGTCAAAGGAAAAGAGGAAGACCAAAGAACACATTACGCCGAGAAGTGGAGACAGACATGAGAAGAATGAACAAAAATTGGATAGAACTAAAAAGGAAGGCCCAGGACAGTGGGTTGGAGAATGTTGGTCGGCGGCCTATGCTCCATTGTGAGTAACAAGTGTATCTAAGTAACTTAATCTTATAACTGTCATTCTTTTTTTTCATTATCATAATTTTATGATAAATTTGTTACTGAAATTATCTTTAAAAATTTATTAATAATTACAGTTGAACTCATGAGTCGATCTAGACTAGACCACTATTAAAAACGTAGAAGCACTTAGTCTTCGGTCTTAACATCTGGACCACCGAGCCGGCATCCGACGGTGTTAATATCTAAATTCAACCGATCCATGATAATAATTTGATAAAATCATCATGTACTGACTAGTGACTGGCTTCAAGACGTAACTCTTGGAGTTCAAGTGCGAAGCCGTTATTAGTAAAGTTCAGTCCGTATCGGGTAGAGACAGGTAACTACCTCAGACAATGGGTGAAAGGTTGCACAAGATCATCGATTGACTAAAGATAGATATTAACACCACTGGATGTCCACTCGGTGGTCTAGGAGCTAAGTTTCAACGAGCGAGACAGAAGGTCCTGGGTTCGAGTAAAGTATGTAGTATCGTGGTGAGAAGTTTCATACTAGGACGAAACGACTGTCCAGTGCTTTTACGTTTACAGTGATGGTCTAGCTTAGATCGACTCACGAATTTGACAATTACAATTACTACAATCTCCACAAACCCCTCATTCTGATAATAATTACAGTTGAATTCATTTATTTGAATGGCATAACTTCTAGTTTGTAGTATTATGTTTTTGACAGAAACTTTGACCTATTTGTTATCCTTCATAAGATTAAATTTTTGAATATTCTGTACCACAACGTCTACGAAACGATCTTCATCTATGTAGAGATATAAACATTACAACTTTTAAGAGTTAAATCATCTAATGTCAAACCCCATAAACAAGTTGGAAATTTACATGGTATTCATTTAATCAATTTATGATGATTTACCATTTTATAAAACATTTTTATCGAATTTGAATGAACAGATTATAGTTAAGATTTCATTAGCTATTACGTTACTACATAAAGTAACTTCCAATATATTATTAAAGAGTAATACATATTTGACTGAATAATTCAGCAGATACTTCTTGAAATAAGAGAACTATTGCCTAAAATTAATTCATTTTCGAATATTCTTTGATTTACTTAATGAATTTTATGTTAATTTAAAAGACGCCAAAACGATATGAAAATTTGTTAGAGAACTGGAATTATGAATAAAAATTCTAACTCAATGTAAGAAAAGAATAATTAAGTGAACAAGATTACAACTAGAAAACAGTCTCTTTTTTTCTAGTACCTGACAAAGAGAAGCAGTGAAACGCAAAACTCCAATTAACACCATCATTCCACTTATAAGACTAATTCGACTGGACATTAAGTCAGGATTTGATCTCAAAGTGAATATCTGAAAAAATTTTTAATTTTTTATGATTAAGATATTTTAAATAAAAATTAATTCTAAGAAGTATATTATAGATTTAAAACATGAGACCAATACGTTTATTCAGTTCATAATCTATATGACTTACTTTAAAGTTGCTAAGTATGTGTGATACACAACTCTGCCTTCATCATTATATCATGAATTTGTGCTTCAACTGCACTGACGGTTGACATTTTATCTTATATTACTCTAAAATTGATCAAATCACGTTGTATGTAAATAAATTTAAATAATCTGAACATCTTGAATTTTTCGATTACTCATTTCTCATCTTTGTTATAATAATTCAATTCACGATGGTAAAAAAAACATAAGTTTCTCAAAAAAAATGTTAGTTATTCCACACATTTTAAGTAATTCTTCGATCTCCGATGCTCAAATAATTTTATTGATTGGTATTCTTAAAAGAAGATTAAATCTTTGACTGACATAAGAATAAAGAACCATTGACTTTGTAAAGTAAGATTACGTGCTTTAATGCAAAAGATTTCGAGATCTCATATCTACATTATCAAGAAGACTCCATCAAAAATAACTATAGCCGCTTACAGTACTTATGTTAACATTCATTAAGATTGTAGTCTAACACATCATAATTATCGATATTAAACGTAACACTTTTTCAACTTCATCTCATTCCAGCCACAATTGCTCACCATAGTAGATGAAGAATGAAAACATTCAATATATAGTCCTGCCACTTTATTTGTGGTAGGGAGATGCTACCATCAATTAATCGGTCCTGCTAATCTAGAAGCACATGAATTTAGCAGTAAACATTCAATCGCTTCATCTAGTGATAGTAATTTACCAAGAACGTCAGAGTTCAAACGCTTATAATCTTAGATTTCGTCCATCGACCACCAGGTTTCATAATATAGAGAAGTATAGAGTGAACTCCTAGACTAAAGATGGTCAAATATCTTGGATTTTCAAATTCAGTTTTCATTATTAAATGAAGACTTAAGTGAATATGTACAAACTACAGCTACGTTAAAACTAATATCTATGGTTGGAGTTTTTCTGATGATTCACTGTTTTCACTTCACGACCGGCTTTTAATTATTTTTCTTTTAAAATAAAATGACCAAAAGAAATAAAAGGTAAAGATCTATAAGCTTGGTGGATAAAAGGACTAGTATAACCGTAAATTAATAAACTATTTACTAATACAAAGACCATTTATGCTATTCGATTCGAAAGTAAGTTTTTGAAATAATACAATGGAACCTGTGATAAGTAACATCTGTTATCTTAATCGAGCACACTGAAATATGGAGAGAAAATTATGGAATACTGTTCAAATTTTTCATTCCCTGTAAGTATGTGTAAATCAAACTTGAGTTTTTTTCATTACATATTAGTCTCTTGGCAATATAATTAGATGTAATATGATGGAATTTTAGAAACATAACCTGTTGTATGAACCCTATAGTTTTAGAGTAAAAGTATGAAGGGATAAGAAGTCTTAATCATTTTTGTAAACCGTTTCAACAACCTCCGTGTAGAGTAGATGTGAAATGTTTAATAATGGAATACTGAACGTGCGGTTCTTCATATTTGAGACCCGCTGTCTGGGTCTGTCGGAGTAAGCTCTGGAATGCAGGTACGCCCAACCAATGAGTCTTAAATAAGACGAGCTGGATTACACTACTAGCCACATTTCATCTATTTCACGTAAATATGTTTGGTAGAATGTATATCGAGGTAATCCACAAAAGGTCAGAAACAAACACCGTACATGAAGAGATCAGGAAGCACGGGAGTGAGAGTAGTTAATATGTTTAGTTTACTAAGCAAATTTGCGGTCGAATGAATCATCAAGTGTTTAACCAATTTCCATCTTAATGATAAGAGAAATAAATAAGTAGGCTATCACACGCATTCGATTAGGCGTATTTATATGTGCTTGAGGATATATTTGAAATATATATACGCAAGTTATTATGGCTGAAGATGACACTGTCTGTTTGCCGAACAGGTTAAGCCAAAGGCATAATTAATTTGGTTAATTTGACTAAAGTATATTACTGAGAAGCAAAAGTCTAGGCTTCACCAAAAATCCACCAGTTTGTGTATATGTAAACACAAATACATAGGAAGATGAAGTAGTGATTCGCATGTGAGGATAACTGATCATATACGAATGTTTGTATGAACGTATGAATTCCATTTGTCTTATGTGAACACAAGATAAATAAACATCTACCTCAGCAACGAAACATTTAGTTCAGACGGCTCATAGGGTTGATATCAAATCAATGTTGTGGGGTTTATTCTAAGGTTTACTGAAAACTTAGCCATATGAAGATTCAGAATCCTTTCATGTAATCAATTTGTTATGTAAATTTATCATTCTGCATTCTCCTTATTATCTTTATTTTTTTTTGTCTTCCAGTTTGTCTAGTTGACTTTTACTTTTTTATTTACAATAGTTATAATGAGTAAATGTGTGGTCAGACTATTCAAAATAAATCGGCTAAGATATAGTTCTGGATAAACGCCATCTTTTCATTGTATTATTTCGATTTTTCAAAGCAAATAACTGTACCAAACTGTATACTATGAACTTACGTCATACACTTCGGTGTATAGAAGTGCAAATGCTGGCTGAGCAGTTCCATTTACCAGACAACAGAAGCAACCTATGATAATTAACGGCAATTCAGGTTTGTTAAGTTGTAAAACTCTTAATGTAGGAGATTTCTTTACTTTTTTCAGCTGTGGAAACAAATAATAAAAGAGACAGTAAACTCGTCATTAATGATTGGCATATCAATATTTCACAAAATATTTAACCAGAATATATATAAACATTCACATCTAATTAGTCATTAGAAGTTTTATCCCATACACGACAACAAATGAAGGCGAAGACAGACAATGTAGCAGTAATGTCGGCTGCAGTAGGCAAAAAAGTGGAACAGGGCGAGCACCAAACCAATCACAGTTGTTGGAGAAGCTCTGGAAGAAGTGGAAAGTTTTACATACCAGGACAACATCATTGATAAATAAGGAGGATCTGATGCAGATGTAAAGGCACGAATTGGCAAAGTAAGGGAAGAATCCCTAAAATTGAAGAACATCATGAACTCAAAATAACTGTCAGCTAATATCAAAGCCATAACTTTCAATAGAAACGTTAAGAGAGCCCTATTGTACGGTGCTGAAACTTGAAGAACTACTTCAACCATCAAAGATGTACAGGCATTTATAATCAGCTGACTACGCAAGATACTCAATGTCCGTTGACCTCATAGCATCAGCAGCAACCTACTTTGGCAGAGAACAAATCATCTTCGAGCTGAAGAGAAAATTAGGAAAAGGCGATGCAGGTAAATAAGACATACATTACGGAAATCTTCAAACTGTACCACCAGTCAAGCCCGAACTTAGTATCCTGAAGACAAAAGGAAAAGAGGCAGACCAAAGTTCTGGCAATCGGAGACAAACATCAAAGGAATGAATAAAAGTTGGAAACAACTGGAAAGGAGAGCCCAGGACAGAGTTGGTTGAAGAATCCTGGTCGGTGGCCAATGCTCTTCACGAGGGGTGACAGTTGTAAGTAAGTAAGTACTCGCCAGAAAACCAATATTATACTGATTGATAAGCCGCTGAAAAATATGAAAGATAAATGTAGTTTATTTATGTTTCAGATACTCTGATTTCTTCTAAAAGTTGAATTATATGCTAACAAATGACAGTAGCATGTCAGAATGAAATTGTGTTAACTCTAGCAATCTTCGTGCTTTGGAAGGTTGATCATATACAAGATTGGGGATTCTTGCAAAATGTGTTGGAACCAGGTGTCCAGCCAGTTGTGGTCTAGTGGCGGCATGTATTTGCATCTATGAGAAATGACAGTTTAAAAGCGATTTGAACTGATGCATATCATTGAAGCATTTATGGACAATACTAACATACTAATCTAAAAAAAAGGCTATCGAAATGTCTAGCAACTGAATTTCGAACGTAATCAATAGGATTTAATCAGCTACAAGTATTGAAAGCACTACAGAAGCTATTATCTAATAACTCGCTGAACACCTATTCGTATTTCTTTTCATACCATTCTCGGTAATCTGAAGAAGATAAGAAGAATAGTAAGAAGTAGCTTGATGTGCAGATTCTTATTTCGTTCTTGCTATCGACTGAAATTCAACTACAATCACATTATTGCATACCAAAGAGCACAATATAAAAACTGAAGCTCTATTTAATTCTTCTGACAGGTAGTAACTTTCAACTGAAAATAATGCATCTGGTTTTGAACGCAAAATAAAGTGCTCTTTTTAATATTATATTAGCTGTAAGTTATGTTTGATTGTTAAGTGCTCCAAAATTGTCATCAACTGACAAACAAAGCATACTCTGAGTTTACGATTGATTTTTAAAATAAATAGGAAGCAAGACGAAAAATGGAATATCATCTAAGATGTGACTTTAAGAATCTGTAACCACATAAAACCTTTAGTATCTGTGGGATATTTCAACATGATATTTGTTCAACAAGGTCAATGAATCTTTCGAAAAATTACTGTAAGATATCACTAAATACCCCTTTAGCAACTGATTATTTCAACCAATGAATGAATTGGGTTAAATAATTATTTTGTAATGCTATGGTCATTTTGAATGCTGAACTGTAAGGACTTATCATTTTTTTGTCTTTACTGTTTTGTAGTCAGTTATAAAGAGACAACTGGTTGAAAGTTATTATTAATTTTATTACAAAAAACTTATCGTCAAGTTAATTTACACATTAAAATTTGTATTTAAAACGTTATGCCTGTCACTGTTCTGTTTGTGGATATAATTATTTGACTTGGGATCCCACAGTGAATGTGGGTAAAAAGAAGTAAAAACTATTGATAAGGTTTTATTTCAACCCGGAAACAAATCAAAATTATGTAAGAATAATTCATGATTTGTATAATTTATTAACAATCAGATTTGTTAAAATTAAGCTGAATAGTATTTAACATTAATTAATTAATTAATTACTATGTAAACACATATTTACAACTTCATACAGTGAAAAATATATAACCAAACATATATAATTAATTGACATAGTCATACAGTTACTTCTACTAAAAATGTAACTACATGACATAGAAGATTGGAAAAAAAAATCAGATTTGTATATTATTCACATTCTAAACTACTAAGTCACTACTTGTCATAACATAAATTAACATAAAAGAAATAATTTACTTTATATTGACCAACATATCCATATGCTCTTGATATACCTAAATAGTGCAAATCATTAATACTTGAGAATTGAATGGTGGTTATTTGTGATAAGATACGAAACAGATTAGGGGTATTTTGTAAGCATAACAAATTTTCAAGAGGCGATCTATGAAAGTTTTGAAAGATTTTACTCATCGGAATATATGTTCGAGATTCTAAACATACCTGAGCCCGTGTGATTTGTGATGCTGCAGTAATTGACATACTTCTACGGGGCAACGTTCCAGTACTTTCAGATATGTTCTAAATACATATAAATGTTATGACGTTTATAGTGATCTAAAAAGCATAACTCATAATGAAACTTCAATATACATTAATAATGTATTTAATTTTGGATATCTTAATTGATTCATCCTTGTCTAAATTTTTCTTGTTGATTTACCAGAATTTATTGACCAAATATGAAATTCATTCACTAGTTGGAACTTACAGCTGAGAGAACATGTTCACAATTCTTCAACTATTTACTTTGTTGGAGTGATTTTATTTGATTGAGATAGTTGAATAGTGTCAAAGCTTTTTTAGTGACCAAATACTGCTGAGGAACTATCACAAAATTGAAAACAATACAATGGTGACGAAATCCCTTAACATTCTCTTCATGATTAGCTGTACAGACAGCTGATATCTTGGCTAGGATTTAAATTAACATTGAAGAATTGAACTTTTTGAGGCAGTTGTCACAAATCGACAAATGGTTAGAGATTATTCCTTTGCGGACAAAAATAAAGTTCTGTTATCAACATCTTTAAGGTAAGTCATACTCACTAACATAATGAAATCTGGGTCGCATCCTTAGTGACTTAGCAGAAACCAATACTCAATACCTCAATTATTTGTCGCACAGATAGGTCAATAGGAAGACGGACAGTTTCTTAAAAAGATTTTGCTGTTTGTAGGTAGTTACAGTGCTTCCTACTGCTGTAAAGTTAACACACATTTCGAAACGTTTGACTTTTAGTGACAAACCATTTGAGGAAACATAGAAACTAATAATTAAAATATAGAATCAGTCAAGTAGTTCTGCCATATTTCTATTTTGATAGAAACGTAATACGTAACTATTCTCTTCCTGTTAAATCACAGGAAAATAAATCAGCTTACGTTTTTCACTGATAATGAAATAGAGTATTTAAGTCCGTGTTTCATGTGCTAAGATTACATGTGTGAACACACAAAGATTTATCTAAATAACTGTCTTAGAATCCTTCGTAGCTCAATAGGTATTTAAATCATTTTACGCAGTTAATTCCCCTGATAAACTTTGCAAAGCAAGAACGTCAAGCACTTCGGGATGCAGTGAATTCACTTCACTTTGTGAGCTCTCATTCTTCCACGT
This sequence comes from Schistosoma haematobium, assembly GCF_000699445.3. Taxonomy (NCBI): domain Eukaryota; kingdom Metazoa; phylum Platyhelminthes; class Trematoda; order Strigeidida; family Schistosomatidae; genus Schistosoma; species Schistosoma haematobium. The sequence continues at coordinate 35,320,956 of NC_067199.1, read as the reverse complement.
TCGCACTGATTTGTAAATAAATAAAATATTTTACAATGTAATTTTTTGTGTGGTAAAGTCATTTAATTCCGAAGTGAGTAACAATTATAAATGCCTTCCACATTCATATAAGTTCGATTTATTAGTTAAATGGATTAAACGAGAGATTATACAGTAGTCGAGTAAAAGAAACATGTGAGAATTATTATTTTTATGATGGACAGAATGATGAAAGTGATAGTCATTATCGAAGTAATAATGATAATAAACCTAATAATGAATGCAGTAGTTGAAGAGGGTATGAAAAGAAACGGATAACTGAAGAGATAAAACGACAAAGATTGTATTGAATAATGTCCGAATGATAAGACTTTATATGTAATGACTATAACTTTGGAATGAAAACATGATATTGTTATTGTGAATAAATAGAGGTGAGGTCAAACAAACAAAACACATCTCAAGTACTTTAATAATGAGGAAAAACAGTGAAGGGTAGGTTTTCAGCAAAACAATTACCATATCAGTCCCAGATAAACAACAAGTTCCTTTAGTACGTAGAAATTGGGGTCGAGATGATGAATGGAGGATGCTTCTGTTTATCATAGAGTCCTGATATTATTCTGTCTATTTATCACCCGGAAGGCGGGAACAGTAGGAATATGTAAAGTATTTATAATTACTTTTACACTAGTGAACTAAATGATTTCACACATCGTACACACCTAATTACATTGCAAAATATTTTATTTATTTATACAAAACAGTGCGTATGTGAAAAAAATTAGAGTACACGAAATGAAATGCATTTAAATAAAATCAATTCTAGCCATCTATTAGTCAAATTAAACAATAAGTAGGAGAATGCGCTAGACTAAAGGAAAGTTTTAAGTTTGCGCAAGCCATTTCCACTACAACAGAATTGACATTACAAAGGTTTAAACATTATAAATCTGCTCACTTCTTGATCATCTCCAATTGTCCACACACCGTCCAACTTCTTCGAAGTCTGTGTCTCATTGTCTAAATTTCCAACCAATTCTTCATCAGATAACTCAGCATCTTCATTTGCACTTTTCTCACTTATTCCCTAAATGACAGTGAAAAAGGTCTTATTAACACAACATGAATGCTTCAACCAGAACAGTGTAAGTGAAATGTAAGCTGCAACACCATTGATAAAATTAATTCAAGACCTGAAAAGCACTCTGTAAACTTAATTAGTAAGTGAAGTTCAGGAATCCAATCCATTGTAGAAAGCTACAGTTATGGTTCATTATTGCCTAAATGTTTTTATGATCTGTAAATTACCATAAGGCTACCAGAAGAAACATTGGTGTAAATGAACATAATTTGCTCTCTAATTTTGTTGACTAAAAGGTCTGTGATATCATTTTGACAGCTAATGAAAATTTTATATATAAACATATTGGTCTAATTTTAGACCAGAGGTATTGGGTTTGAGTCGTGAGTGCGGGATCATGGATGTTCACTGTTGAGGAGTCCTTAACTAGGACGAGATGGCGCTCCAGTGCTTCCAGGTTTTCAGTGGTGGTCCAGTTTAGATCAGATCAAGAATTCAACTATTAAAATTCCCAAAATGTCTTTTGTAAAGAAATCAACCAGTTAAAAATATGTGAAGCAACAACAACTCATCACTCATTTTCTTGAGAATACATTTCAGACAATAACTTATAAGTTTATAATGGAATATAAAACAGTCATTTAGGAGGCTGCATAATAAACCGATATTAAAAATATCAAAAGTTTATGTAAATTAATATTCTAAAGGTCAAAATACCTGATTACTAAGCATTGCTGCATAAAGACCGTTTTGAGCCACAAGTTCTTCATGTGTTCCAGACTCTCGAACTACTCCCTTGTCAAGAACGATTATTAAATCTGCGTTACGAACTGTTGTAAGACGATGGGCAACAACCACAACTGTTCTCCCCTTACTCGCTTTGTCCAATGCCACTTGAACTACACGTTCTGATTTTGTGTCAAGAGCTGACGTCGCTTCGTCCAGTAGGAGTAACTTTGGTTTTCTAATCAAAGCTCGGGCAATCGCTATACGTTGCTTCTGACCACCTGACATTCCGCCACCTCGTTCACCAACAAAAGTGTCGTATGTCTGGATTCACAATATAATATAACATTTCGACTTTTAGTTAAATAGAAAACGTTGCTTATAACAAACAACTTTACTTTCAACAATGGGTAGATGACTTACATCCGGAAGTTGTTGAATAAAATCGTGAGCATTAGCAAGCTTCGCAGCTTCTTCTATCTCATCTTGAGTTGCATCAAGTTTTCCTAACCTTATGTTATCACTGATAGTTCCTTCGAAAAGTATCGGTTCTTGTTGTACACAACCTATCTGATTACGATAAGCTTTCAGGTCCAAATTCTTGATATTCTCGTCTTCAATTAGTACCTTAAATGGCAAATATGAAATTAAATTATGAAAACTATAGAAGTATGAAAGTGTATATTAGCATTTGAAAGTTGAACAAAGTGAACAAATGACAAGACTACCAGTTAGCTCTTAACCATTGATGGAAACTTACATAAAATTTTTACTGAATTAGCCTTCAGTTACATTTGAGATTATGAAGTTACCACTTAAAATTCATCTGATTCTTATCGCTACAACTTATCGTCCCGTTGCATCAACAACACTAAACAACACAGAGATTTAAGAGGTCATTTGGGTTATTCTAGCATAGATATAACTCAGCCATACTTTCTGTAAGAATTCAAACACGTCCACTGACACAAGGTTGATCTGTACAGAACACCTCGGGAAAAACATACCTCGCCGCTCACAGGATCATAAAATCTTTGCAGCATGTGAATAATTGTGCTTTTTCCTGAACCACTGGGTCCAACCAAAGCTATAGTTTGTCCACTTTTGATCGTCAGACTAAAATCCTGTAAAATCTACAAAGTAGAAAAAAAGGTATCAATATAAGAAATATAGTAGTAAATCAAATGTTCAACTTTATTTTAAACACATAACGTTACGAGATTAATGTTTCTCTCTCTACAATTCTATATGGGTTCGTCACTAACCAGAATGGAATCTATCAATAATACAAAAATCCGAAATTTCTCTGTGAACGATAGCATCTACAAATAGATCTCCGTGGAAATTTAACTGCATAACAATTTAGCGGACAAATCAGACGATCAGATGATGTACACACTTAATTTAATTGTGATTTAGGTGAAAATCTTATAGAGAAGCCCATTAGTGAATTTATGTTTGAATCTATTTCCTGAGACTGAAAATTGTCATAGCATGCGGAAAATTACATTTTTAACGGCTTTCTCGTTTTGCGAGAATTTACTTCACAATGATTCTGTGAACTATGGAAATGATGGATAATGGGAAGAATTCTGATTTACTTACAGTAATATCTGGTCTGCTTGGATATACGAAAGAAACATTTTTGAACTCAACATTTCCAGAAAAGTTTGGAATGAGATTTCCATGTCGATCTTTATCAATTTGAGGGATCTAAAATAAGAACAATAGCTATAAAGTAGTTATTGGTTTTATAACAAGTAACAATAAATTCAATCCGAAGTTCAGTTGTTTGATTTCCAGCAGTAAATTATGTAATAAACGCTTCAAGTCAAATCTCAGATTTTAATTCATACATGAGGTAGTAGTAGCAATATATGAGTAATGAGTTGACTTGCTGTTTCAACAAGGTTCAGAGAAAAATCTATCCTCCTTTCCACATTTCATGACACAATTTTTTAGAACCAGAGTTTCATAAAGCCTGTTCAGGAAGATAGACTTTATTACTAGTTAGTTATACACAGTCAGTGGAATTTAAACATTTGCAACAAGTTTTTCATTCTAACATATTTACAATATTCAAGTTATGACTGTGCTCCTTAATAAGTTGTGATTTCTTCGGAAAAACTGATAAAATTCCCTACAAATCGATTAAAAAATTTGAACTGTTCGAAACTACTAACTCCATTTCAATCAGAATCCTGAAAATAAATTTACTGTAGTATCACCGAAATTTTTACATATTGTACGTTGAGTCAAAAAAAGAAACAAAATTTCCTCAAAAAATTGGGTGGATTTTTGACAGAATTTGTCGATCCAAATTCATTGTCTTTAACAGCATATTAAAACCTGGCACATGTGTACATTGGTTCAAGTTGCTGCATCCCATTGGTATAGTGAGTTGGAATTGTCAGGGTAAATCCCTGAATAGTAGAAATAGTAACAGTATTAGTAGTAATAGAAAAGATTAGATGTTCAAAGTACGATTCAAGAAAACATAAATTAGTGAAATAAGACTATGAGGAATTTAGGGACTAAAAATCAAGAGGAAGATCAGGGTTAAATAAACCTGCACTTCTGGAAGCAATTTTGAGCCATGTCACCCAAAGTCTCTAATCATTGGTCTCGATAATTATGCGGACCCCAAGCAGATAGCCTACACCTACCTACATACTTCAGTCCTATCCCCAATGACAATACAGACTGATGTCACGTCTTTGTTTAGCTGCTCCTAGTTTTCTTCTAACTTACTCCTACATCACACATCACTGGTCGAGGTAGGAGGTGAATAGGCATACGTAACCCATGTCTCAACCACCTCAGTTGAGATCGATTTACTATCTTATCAGTCTTAGGTTTGCTTTTCACGAGCTCCAGTTGAAGTTCTGAGTATTATTGAAGCTAATATTTTAGACAGCATACTAATCAAACTGATTCCTCTTCGATTGTCACAAGATGATCGTTTTATTTCATCGTAAATGAGGACGATTAGCGATCGAGACCACCCAGATGAGATCGCATCCAGTTTTCAAATTCTATCTACGATCTAGGTTGATGTAACTGCTAAAACTGGACCGCCATCCTTACAGATTCGCGGAATGAGTCCATCTAGATCTCTTTCTCTCCCTCCCCTTAGATTCCGTTCATTCTTGTCAACTTCACTAAAAGTTAGATGATTTATGTCAATTTGCCATTCAGGTTGTTTGAATATAGTAGGTAACTGATATGTGGCGGAAGGTCAGTTGAACTTTCCCCTTAATTGCTCTGCTCATCGATACAGTCTCGCGGACTGACAAGGAATTGTAGTCCTATCTTTTTTGAAAAAAATCACACTGACAGCAGGATTCCTAAAACTTGTTTTCTTGATAGGTCTAAACAGTTTTCTACTGTTACCTTCAGCCCCTAATATTTCACCCACTTTTGTTTTCGCTGCTCATCACTGTTCAAAATCGCTGCATAGGCTTTTTATTAACTTGTGTTTAAGCCAATTCCACTTCTCATCGTGTTTTGAACTACATGGAATGAATTTAGGGACATCTATCAGTTCAGTACACGCTGCTGAAATCCACTTATTTCTCATCACCTTTTGGTTTAAGTTACTGACAGATGTCACTGCTGTTTCCATAGCTGTTTGGATGGCATTCCAAGCTACTTTGGGGTGGATATCAATCAGATGATTGAATGTATGCAGGTACAACGAGGAGGCGACGGTGTGTACGGTATGCACGGGACTATCTACTAAAATACAGTCCAGAAGAGTCTCTTCCGCCCTTGAGTTTAGTGTTATATCAACACTAGTGGGGTCGCTGGAAGTGGCAGGAGGGTCCTAGATACACAGAGTGTAAGTCGCGCTAGTTCTTTATATTGACAAAGTGAGATCAAATGAATGACCATACTTGGATCGAGAAAGCGAAATCTTAGAGTCCTTTCAAGATAAGGGAGCTTGTCGACCTATATGACACAAGGTTCAAAATTGAGAACAGAAACATGTAGTTTAGTGCGTGGTTTTAAGAAACCAGGAATAACATTTGATGAACTGAAATCACTAGCATTATTGACGCTTAGCGATAAAAATATACGGGGGTGGGGCTAGTTGCGAAGATTTGAGAATTATTAGAAAATGAGGAAGCAATTTGATCGTGAACAAGATCCTCTCGAGTGATGTCAGTGGTAATGAGAGCAAGTGTCAAATTCAACTGCCCACTCCATGAAAAGTATTCCCTCCTCAGGGACCTGAAACGAAAATAGGGTTAGCAGTGGTCTTAGTTGTCTGGGAACGTGAACCCAGAGTCCAAGAGACAACTGATTGAGGTTGATCACGCATGGTCTTTTATTGGAAAGTTTTCAATGTACTTGCTCCGTACATTGAAGGCCCTTTCCATCGGAGACAGGAACCCGTGGAGATAGGTGAGGTGAGAAATTTTTAGGGTCGAACTTCCCTAACCTTTTCCTCTTTTTGTGAGAAGAAAGAATGGCTACAGGTGCTGGTTGTCCGAGGGAAATACCTTACCGCACTCACACCCTTCTACAGTCAGCAGTACAACTTCGTTCTCGGTCTTTAATTTGAAACTTTTAGTTTCTATTGTTCTTCAGCTAACCTTCCTGGCAAGAGAGGACCTAAAATAAGATGTGCTCCAGCCAGTATATCCCGGTCGAGTCATCACGATAGTCAAGCCCAATTATTACGTCAGGGTAACAGCTATAGTCAGGATAGTAAAAATTATAATCTTGATTCATAAAGGTTAGGGGACATAACTGATTAATGTGCACTCTAGATTTTTTCTAGCAAATGTTCAACATGATGATCTTTATCTCAGAACCTATTTTTTAGTTATTAATTTAGCCTTGAAATTTTGAGTGGTTTGATCATAACAGCTTTGTAAGAAAGGTTGTAAAACAAACTCACACGCTCAATAGTACCATAAATTTCAGAGGCTGATGCCTGTGCGTTCATGAAATATTGAAAACTTGGTAGAGCGTTGCCCAGAAAAATACTTCCCAAGAGAACATTTATGAATACCTGGAAAAGCAAAATAATTAAAAAGTGACAACTAATAATGGTCTTCTTTGAAATCACTATTTCATCAGTAATGAAAATGTACATACAATAAACATTCGAAACGTCATTTTAAATATGTATTTTTATTTCATTCATAAATTGTTTCCAAAAGCTTTCACCACTTGAACTCACTCTAAAGTGTGTGCTGAAACCCACCATCAAACAATTTTCATTATATGATGTGCCTTGTATTCTTTCTAATATCGACTACGAATCTAATCAACTAAAGAAGGAATAGAGCGATCCATGCTATTGTTAGAATATTCTTCTTCTAATCTAAATTAGATCAAGTAATAATATCATTTGTATAGAAATATGGTTAGCTGTTTCAATGAGGTACTTCCATTTTAAACACTCATTGTTTACTTTTGACCAATTCGAGTCATTGAATTTAGATTTATCATACTATTCAGATAAATCTAACGGATAATAAAATATATTATGGTGAAGATAGTTGTCCACTTGATACCTATTACGAACAGGATAATTACAAGTTAAGATAACGGCTACTTACTGGTTATGAAAGATAATTGGGAACAATGGGGAAATGATAGACAGAAAGGAAGTTTAAGAGCATCATATTTGAGCCCAAAAAAGCATGCTGGTATAGGTGGAAAAATCTGTAATAAATTTAATTAAAGCTAGGAAAATAAGCATAATAGAAGAACATAAATATATTTTAATCAGAGAGAGAGGGATTTTGTGGATATTAAAGTAATTTAATAGTTGAATTCATAAGTCAATTGAAGCTAGACCGCCATGGAAAACCTGGACGGTGGCGCAACTTCGTGGATTGTTTGAAGTTAGACATTAACACCGTTGGATGCCGGCTCAGTGGTCTAGTGGTTAGGCGATCGCACGGGAGACTGATAGGTCCTGGGTTCGAATTTCGCAAGGCGGGATCGTGGATGCACACTGCTGAGGCGTCTTACACTAGGATAAAACGGCCGTCCAGTGCGTTCAAGTTTTCCATGGTGTTCTAGCTTCAATTGACTCATGAATTCAACTATTAAAATAAATATATTTATTCAGTAAATTCTCTTCAGCTGCTTATGAATTGAAAACAATAGCATTAGCCATTCTAAAAAAATCGACAAACGATATACATATTTTATAATTGAAAAGTTTTCATCAGATTTATAGATGTAGATTAATCAATGATAATAATTGTGAAAGAAACAGACACTATTCCAACGGTTATTTAGTTACGAGTTAAATATGTAAATTGTTTTGAAAATTAAACTGAAAAGAGCAAACAAACAGAATTTTTAGAATTGAAAGATCATTGTCACAGTTTATATAGCACCATAAATAAGAAATAGTAGAATCAATCCACTAAATAAAGATCAGATAAGAAACAATACTTGAGAAATTATATTTAATGTTATGAAAAACATTTTTTTGTATCAAGCACTTGTAACTGTGGTGATCAAAGAAAAGCAAGATTGATAACTGGATTTTTTGAATGTATGATTTTGATTTAAATACTTTTATATCAACTACTAAAGCAAAATGAAACAAACTGTATTTTTTTTTAGTTATTGACTATTTTGAAAGCTTTGAGACATCATTCACCGTCAGATAAATAGCGAAAAATCGTGCTAATAAAAACATCCCTTTCTTTTAGTCTCAGTCTTTGTGGTATGTGGTCAAATATGAGGATAGAGATGAATTCATATTATTCTGTTACTATTATTTTTCTTGTTTTATTCAGATTTATGAATGGGAAAAACTGTATGAAACATTTACTATTGGGGGAATTTCAATCTGCCTAATAAAATAAAATAATGTAATATAACTTTTTTATTTGGGAATTCAAGAGCCTTACTTATATTAACGTGTGGCTAACTGCCGTTAACATCTATACCGTTCGTTTACTTATTGTCAAACTGTTTAATTTTTAAAAAATACCTTTTCGAACAATTCCACAAATAACACACACAAAGGTATTTAATGTTTAACAAGAAGTTTCAGTTTTAATTTTAAAAACATTTGACTGCATTTTGGAATTTTAAATGTGTTTCAAATCGGTTTTCATAGTTGGGTCAGGTGGATATCAGTGTGACAATCCATATGTGCATTACTCATATGTTATGTCTTGAGTTACTCACATTATTATTTAACGTGGGAATCAAACAATCAGGATGACGTAGGTTTTAAGTTTAGAAGTTTTACCTTATTATTGTTGAAATGAATTACCTTGGAGAATATAATGATAACCATTGGCTTTGAAAAAATTGTAACATACCAGTATTACAGATCCGGCATTATAGTTTTCGTCAATCATTAATTTAATACCATACCAAAATATCAGTGCAGAAGAACAAAAGATGGTTAATCCTATGGCACCAGTTACTAAAAAAAAGAGAAAATCACAAGTTTTAATTATTAGTTTACTGACTGAACTTTAGAGCTTGTGTATACTCATTGCCTAATTCATTAAAATTACGAATTTCTGAGAACGATTGACCAAGATGTGTCAACCTTTTTGTGGTGCCTTTTATTTTGATGTCAATTAGATCGTAAAATGATTGTTATCGAAATATGCGTATTTAAATTTCATCCTCGTATTTGAATAAATTGTTCCTTTCATTACTAACGCGATTTAAATCAATAATAATATACGAGGATTGGCAGCATTTATGTATCGATAACAGTCATTCATATGATCCAACTCGAGTCAGACATCGGGCCACTAAAATCTAGATGATTGTTAAATACTGAGTGTATTCAAATGATTTACCTAGAAGTAAATTTTACGAACAGATGGAACCTATTTAATGATCTGACTTATGCACACCAGATAACTGTGTACTCAGAAAATTACTATGTAACCAACTGGTTTCGGGAAAACAATACAAATATCGAATAAACTGTCACTGATTAGCTAGTATCTATAGACCCGACGAAAAATCTTAATTGAATCTTAGATTTGGATAAGATTTCAAAACAGTGACATCACCTTTTATTTGCACACTTTAAGGACAAACAGATTCATCAGTTAAGGTAACATTTGAGCAATCACATGTGGATTATTTATTAGACTAAACTTCTTGACGAGGTTCGGATTAGCAATAATCATTTTATATGCTACCAATAATTTTTTTAATAAGACCTGTAAAGCAGTCATGAACGTTGCGACAAATTCCATATCTATAGTATTCAAAATGAATTATCTAGACGTAGTAAGTACTTCCTATTCAAGTTATCTGTGACATGTGTAATAGTTCAGTCAGCTAGTCAAGCGTAAAATATTATTTGTCACATTGGTACATCGATCCAAGTTGCTATACCTCATTAACTTAGCGAGTTAAAGTTTTCGGGGTTGATTCCAAAGTAGTAAATGTGGAAATGGTATCAATGATTATATAAAAGGTTAGGTATACAATCTATAGTTTAGAAAATATATAATTCCGTGAAATAATAGAAAAATTTTGAGGGAGTTAGAAACTTAAGGTTTAAGGTAAGACAAAACGTTCATACGCTTGTGGCATAGCGAATAATCTCAAACAGAGCTACCCAAAGGCTTCAACGATTGATTACGACAATCAAGAGGACCTCAATCATGTGGTCTGCACCTATCTACGTGTCTTAATCCAACTGTCAGTGAATTCACTGAGTGACGCCAAGTACTGGTTTTCCGGCTCCGAGCTTTTTTCTAAACTACTCCTAAACTAACCAACTCGTGTGTCGAGGTAGTCTATGGGATGCATCCGTATCCGCCAAAGGATAAATGAATTTTTAAGGAAATCGAAAAAACCGAAATCATCGAAATAGTCTCCTGAATTTCCACTAGCTATAAATCTTCTTTACAATTTGAAAGTTTAATTAGATTTCAGAAGCAGTTATATACGTAAGACTAATTTGGGTATCCATGATATCTCTCCTAAAATAAAGATAATTTTTTGACTATTTACGAGAAAGATATATCCATTCACAGAATCTTACCTCCACCAGTTGCCGTCGACTTTTTGAGCCCGACCTTTTCGGCAAATACAAGCTGCTCACTATATCTTGCTAGCTCCTTCTGCTCGCCACCAAATGCCACAACAGTACGAACAGCTTCTAAAACTTCGCCAGCGATAGAACCTGCTCGTGCATATGCAGCTATTTCCTTAACAGTGAAATATTTCATAATGAAACCGAAACATCCAAAAACTGCAGCAATAACAGGTAACATGCAACAAGCTACTAGTGTAAGTTTCCATCCCACTGAAAAACTTATTATGATGCCTACTATGAATCCTGATATGTGTTTTATAAAACCCCCGAGTGTTGTTCCAATACCACGTTCAATGAGCTCGATATTCTGAGAAAGTTTGCTGATTAGTGACCCAGATGACTGTTCATCATACCATGGAATATCTTGTCGTAAAATACTCTAAATGAAAACATGATTTTAAAATAAACTTAACTTCATTAGCTTGTAAATCCAAGTCAGTGGTAGAGTATGTTTGAGTTATACTAGGTTTGGGTCAAATAAAATTCAAATTTATTCGCCGATATTTAATCAAGGTGTACGACTAAGCAGATGGTCATATAGTATTTCTAAGTGTTCTATGTTCTGTTGGTTACATACATTTGAAACGAACACATTAAGCCGAATCCCACTGACCATTTTAAGATAAACTCCGTTTTAGGTCTTGAATCTAGGCAAACTGAGATCTGCGCCTAATATTTCAGCTCATACAGATCAGGAAGTTCTTTTGCAAACTGAATACCTATATTCCGTGGGATGACTCCTCAGTCAGACCAATAAAAACAAAATACGTCTGAATTCGATCTGTAAACTTTGAAAAATGAACTCAGTGAATTTCAACTCGAAAAATCTTCCTGTAATGTACTCATAACACTGTATAGTAGATTGTGCAGTTTCCAATTTTGTATTTAATGCAACTACCCCTGCTTGTGTCATATAAGCTCAGCAGTGAAGACCGTTTTCAAAATATTCAGAGACTTCCATTTATAACTTATTAACAACAAGTAGTCACTTATAGGGATTTCAATTATATGATTTTATATAAGCAAGTCTGTCAAAACACAAGAAATTGGACAAGATCCTTTGAATTAAAGAGATTTCTTGCACGAGAGAGCTTTGAGATATTTAGTATACGGAATGTTTTATAAACTGTCACATTATGGTATTTTGAAATGGTATGTTTTTGTAAAACGGTACACTGTGTTGTAATCTTAAAGAATTTCGTCGTACACGCAGCTCAATTTAACTTTAATGAATCTGTTGAAAATATCAATTGCCTTTTATATATTTCAATCGCTACTCTAATGATTTCAGTGAAACAGTTTATTACCATTTACTTGTTCAACTCTTGAAAAATTGACGAAGTCACAATGCCGAATTTTTTCGTGACCTTAGGGTTATCTGTCATTAAACTTGATACATTTTTCGTAACATACAGGTTAAAAAGCAGCATTCTTTAAAATATATAAGAGATTATCATTTGTAATATCAAAACATGTTTTTATCCATAATTATCGATTGAACAATAATAAACCAGTACATATGTTGAATGATAAACAAATTAATCTCTAAAGGAACTGTTACTATAAGTGGAACTTTGAGACATTATATACGTTGAAGAATTTGAGGTACATATGCACCATGGGTTGAAGAATTATTACAGATTCTTTACCTCTTAATAAATAAACACTGAGTTTTCAATGTCTTTCACATTAAGGTATTTAAACTAACTGAATTAAAACATTTTAAAACTTAATTGACCAAAAGTGCATATCCAACATTGCTTTACAGAGTAAATATGTTTTTAACTTCATATTGAACCAAGAAACTTTGGAGTACTGATTATCAGCTTAACGCAGACATGAAACCTAAAGTTCTTCTAGTTCTTTACTTTATTGTGGCATTGAGTGATGAAATCAGTAGTTATCTACATGAAACATGTCAATCACATTAGGATGAAAACAGGCCTCCACATAGTTGATGTAATATAACGCTACTTGTCACGGATTAGCGCTGAATAATATTCTTAATGTTCGAGTGAGAACTAGAAAAACGGTAAGTAATTGAATGCTGCTGTTCCAGTGGTTCAAACAATGCCCATATTAGTAAATAATTAACTTTCCAAAAACTAATTCTCAAGTAGTTTTATCATATTACAAATAACGAAACTTAATATCATCAATGGAACATTACCCTTAAAGCATGGTCATTTCTTGATAAACAGTTTCAAGTTTTTTAAGATGCAGAAAAATAACAAAAGTTAGGCTACTTTAATATAAGTAATGATAATTTCACAAACGTGACTGTCTATAGCAGACTCTCAAAGAACTCACGTCTTAAAATGTGATAAATAAATTAAACAGAGTTTTTAAGTGTAGGTAATTTACGGTATTTCTAATATCAATGTACATTCGTTATTATGTGTGATAGATGTTAGGTATAACTGTTATGTATATCACTATAATGTCCGGCAATTTCGAACTAGATAGAAGTTAACTAGTTCTAGTGAAAATAATCCTAAATGTTTTAGTACTAGTTAGCTGGATGTATCGGTATCCCGGAATTAATGTTCATTCCCGGACTCAAACCAAGTACCCTCGTCCTGGATTCCACTGCTAGACACCATCATTTCTTATTATAATGTTAAATGTTTGTTCAGAGTAACTGCAAGGCATTTTTTATATAAAACTATGTGACTAAGACTTAATATCAAAGAAAAAAACTGAAATGTGATTTCGCTTTTAATTAATACCTTAAGTGTGTAGTGTACCATGTGACAACGTTGAAGAACCCTGGACACATTTTTCTTAAAATTCCAACTTTCATCTATACACTTAATGAAATATAAACTCATTGTATAATACGTTCCATAAAGTTAATCTGATTGTATAATTTTCAGTAACTTGAATAGCTTGTATCAAATAACCACTCTTTTTTAAAAGCTTTTCACATATTTTTCCTTAAGCTTTTCTTCTTTTCCTTCTCAACAGTTCATTAAATTTAGATTACAACATTCATATGGTTTAATGTTAAACATAACTAGAAACAGAATCGTTGAAAACTTGAACAATTCAAACTCTATTATTACTAAAAGTAACTTTATAATGTCAGAGTTGAAATTTTGCTCAAAGTGTAAACAATGCATCAAAGAAAGTCATTACTTATTAGCTGATTGTCAATACTGGCATGAAGATTGTCTACGTTGTGTATGCTGTGATGCTAGATTAGCTGAATTAGATAAAATTTTCTACATTAAAGCTAGGATGTCATTATGTCGAAGAGATTATCTAAGGTAAGTAAGTAGTCAATGTACATTTTTAAGTATTTTAATAAAGTAAAATAACACTAGTTCATTAAGTAGGTATCATTACCAAGGTTTGACTTGATAATTTCTAATAAACTGAGCATTAGGTAGATTGTTATAAATAAATAATATATTTGTAATATCACATTGAATAGAAAAATTAGATTTTCTGACGTTTCGTGACTTAGTGTATTCCACTTCTTCAGAGAATAAATAAATAACCAAACCAAGATTATTATTGGAAGAGGTTTTTTGTGGAGATTTTAGTAATTTCAATAGTTGAAATCATGAGTCAATTGAATAGATCACCATGGAAAACCTGGAAGCACTGAACGGCCGCTTCGTCCTAGTATGAGACTCCTCAGCAGTGCTCATCCACGATCCCGCCTCCGCGAGATTCGAACCCAGGACCCATCAGTCTCGCTCGCGAGATTCAGGTTTTCCATGGTGGTCTAGCTTCAATTGACTCATGACCTCAACTATTGAAATCAAGATTAATCCAAGTTTAAAAATAGTACAACGGAACAACACAAGAATATTTATGTGATCAGTCAAAAACAGTTCTGAATAAATCCATGTCACGTCGTTTCGGTCAAGGTGATTCATAAGTGACATGTACATAAATTTGTATATATGTGTGTAATGTTAAGGATGAAAAATGTATGACATTTATGCTGAGAAAGGACAGAGTTTAATTTGTAAGATGATAACGTGAATTGTGAATAATAGCAAACTAGGTGGCTAGGACAGATAATTCAAGTAAGATGTATGGTAAGGCCTTCCTTTCTGTTGAGAGCAGTACGATTATGCATTATATGGAACGCTTCAGCTACTCGCCTTTCTTTGTAATTATAAAAGCGTTTTTGTAATATTTTGGTATTTTTAACGTCGATTTGGTAGTCGTTGAAAATGGCGTGAACTGCTATTGCTACTAGTCTGATATTATTCACGATTCACACTATTATCTTACAAATTAAACTCTGTCCTTCAGCATAAATGTCATACATTTTTCATCCTTAACATTACACACATATACAAATTTATGTACATGTCACTTATGAATCACCTTGACCGAAATGACGTGACATGGATTTATTCAGAACTGTTTTTGACTGATCATAAATATTCTTGTGTTGTTCCGTTGTACTATTCAAACTTGGATTAATCTCGATTTGTTTATGTTAGGATAGTCGGAAAAATATACCAATAATTATCGTGTTAAGTCTATGGTGTCCTTGGACCTTAAATGTACATTTCTTATTGGTCGATGTTTATTTCACTTGTTAAATATTTTGTAAATGTTGTTTCCTATTTTATGGTAATGATGTGGTGTGCTTGATTGGTATATAAACAAAGTATGTCTGAAATACAACGATTCATAACTCAGAGGCTGTGACTTGCGTTCTTCACTCAACTGGCTAGGACAGACTGCGAAGCGGGATCAATCAGGGCACAAGGTCGTCCATACGTGTTTTCCGTGTCTACTGTAATCGATCGATATAAACGCTGTCTAGCATAACCTGCAGTCCCACACACACGCGTTACATTTGTTTATTTATTTATTCTCCGAAGAAGTGGCTTACACTTAGTCACGAAACGTCAGAAAATCTTATTTTTCTACTCATTGTGATATTACAAATATATCATTTATTTATAACTACTTCAGTAAGTTAAAATACAAAATACTTGGCGTAATAATATCTGTTTAAATTGTGCTAAGAATTTATCAGGATTTCAAAAATGACAGTGACCACTTTTAAATCACTCAACAATAGAGATTACGTTAGTCAGGAAGCATAATACTTTTCTACGTTCCAGATATTGAAAAACAACGAAAAGCATCAATCTTAAATGGAACTTATGATAGAGAGTATTTTTAAATCATAACAGTACAAACCGATTGTACAAGACAAGATACCTCATTTGTTAAAATAACCATATAAATAGACATAATTTACCAAAACTGATTCCGCACTTCAGGTAGAAACTCATGTATAAACCCATGTATAAATTATATTATCTTCTATTTTTAAACGAAAGGCTACAAATGATCATACGAATATTTTATAAACTTCTATTAACCGATAGACTTGTTTCCCAATCTACAAAAATGTAAGTCTATCATGTCACCATTTTACTTCTCAGAAATTTTGCGTCAATTATAGTGTAAATTTTATTTCCAAAAATCGACCACGGAATCAGTAAATTTATTTGTTTTCGTAAAACTATCGGTCTCAAGCCCGGGTAAAGGAGGAAGTTTGGGTGTAAAGTCGGCAACCCCATCCCGTAGAAAACAATCTTGATGAAGAAACGCTAACCAGAATCCTCATAAAACTGAGTTCCATCCGGAATTTTAGTGGTCATCAACAGTAACAAGGCAGTCAATACATCAAATTTCCTAAAAATTCCAAGTCGCTTTATTTCATTCATCTAAATCTTATTGAAACTAGATTTTATGCGAATAAATGTCTACTTTCATGAGCTATTAAAATAGTTTCTCTTATTAGACAGAACAAGGAGGGAGGCATTTTACTTTTGACTATTTTTGCAGTATTCCTAGTGTTAAGATTCGAAGTAAGGTCGACTGAGGATTCCGTAAATACTAATTATTATCTGCACATGACTAGACAAATTGGTGAGACTATAATTTATGGACAACCATTGGATGACTCTAAAGTGACCTTGAGACGGCACACCTACTTATTAGGGTCAAAAGAGGGTTATAAATTAGTATGAGTAATTAGGATTCAGAGTTAGAATTTAAGGTTATGAATTAAAGTAAGGGTTTTTATCACTAACCGATATCAGCTATACTCCTAAGATATTATTTAACGATATGAATGAATAGATTTCGCGCCAAAATCAAAACTCGCAATCCCTGATTTCGTTGATTCGTCCTTGAATTAAACTCTCACCGACAAATCAATTACATGATATGTGATATTACTTTGACACTGGTAATCTCTCATGAGAAAGAGTACACGAGACTTTCTAAAGAACTTTTGAGAAAATTGAATTACATGAACAAATAACACGGTACATATGGTATTATACAAGATGAAACAACAAATAAAAGCGAGTATTAACTATTAACCACATCGTAACATGATCATAATAAATCAAGGTGTGAAAGGTTACAGAAATAATTGTTGTTGTAGCAACATCAATAGGTCAGAATAATACTGATTGTAGTAAACCGTTAAATTTACGTATACCACTTTACGTATATCACATGAAGAGCACCAAGACAGAAAATAGCCCAAACATCAAAACGACAAAATGTTTTGCAATTTGTTATTTTCATGTAATATCATTTGTTTAACAGCTTGGAGCCTCTCAACGCCATTCCAATAAGCCATATTGCCAATCTGGTTTTCTTTTAAATCTTCAAACGGATGAAACTTTTGAGTAACATGTTCATTGTCCTAAAGATTGTTTCGTGCACAAATTAAGTTCCCATCAAGTTTAAATTTAGTGGTATATACCTTTAGCTTCAACTATTTTGTGGTATAATATGGCTCATGATCGATGTTATTGATGAGTTAATACCACAATTTTAGCGTAACCAACTCCCTATGTTACAACATTTCACTAGACCCAAATATCTAGCCATTATATCTTGATTTTTAACAGCTTTTCAGTTGTTCTAGTTCTAGGTTCAAAAGTCTATTTTCAAATTCACACAATTTTGTTGATCATGTCAATATGAGAACAATTTTATTATTATTTTTCTTCTCAAAATTACATTTTAGATTGTATGGTAAAACGGGTGAATGTTCCATCTGTCAGAAACAAGTACAATCATATGAATTTGTTATGAAGATAAAAAATAGTGTTTATCATTTATCTTGTTTTTGTTGTCAATATTGTCAAATGAGGTAACTAATTAATTATTTATTTATTTATTTTTATTTATAATAATAGAAATAATATTTACATTATGAAAGGAAGTCAAAAGACATTTTTAAGAAATAAAACACTAGGAAAAAATTCTTTCATATACATACCGTCATAAATTACAGTGATATTTATCAGTGAACATGTAAAGTTTAGTTAGAGTACCTTTATATTTTGATCGATCAGAATGAAATCACTGTGAATTGATTAAACTATTCTAATTAATTTAATATAAATTTCTTAAACGGGGTAAAATTGTTTTGTTTTTTTCAGACAAGTATTTCTGTGCACAAACTTCATTTTATATATGCTCATTGATATCAACAATCCAAGCATGTTCGGAATGCGATTCTACCCCTTGAAATGCAAAATGTTGCTTCAGGATTGGTTTGCATCGACACCTGAATTGATGATAGGGAGTGAAGTAATTGAGCGTGTCGACTGCTTCACTTATCTTGGGAGTTTCATCTGGTGTGTGACGAAATCTCAGTACGGCTACAGAAGGCTCGACTAGCTTATGTCAACTTGCGTCATTTATGACGTACGTGAAGTATCCGTCTATCAACCAAAGGACGTGTTTACTGCGCAGCAGTTCGTTCTGTCCTATTATTCGATCATAGGTGTCTTCGAAACAATGCTCGTATATCTTGAGACCATCGAGTAAGTGACGCAGCTGTTAGGAACCGGGCACTAGGTAAGGATGGCAAATCAATTGATGAAGTAGTGAAAATTCATCAGTTGAGATTGCTGGGACACGTGTCACGCATGCCCAACCACCAACTGCGATGTTTCATGGCGTAGGAGTAGGATGGAAGAAAGCTAGGGGCGGCCAGACCAAATTGTGGCACAAATCCATGAAGTCACTGACAAGTGAACTGAGCCATGTTGGTAAGTGTAGACTACCTGGTTGGGACCGCGAGACGACAGCAACCGATGGTTATAGACCTTGAATGATGGCACCATCAACAGCTTACTGTAGATAGGACAAACCAGCTTCCAAATGGAGAAAGAAATTTGGAAGACGTTGGAAGTGAATAGGATGTACATTACGGAAATCACCATACTGCATTCTAAATAGGGATCCTGAAGGGAAACGGAAAAGTGGAAGGCCGAGGAACACACTACGTCGGGAATTGGAAGAACAGCAACTGGAAAAAAACTCGAAAGGATTGCACAGGACGGGGTTGGATGGAGAGTGCTGGTGGGCGGCCTATGCTCCTCCATGAGGGGTGACAGGCGTAAGTAAGTAATAATAAGTTGGTTGTATATCACGTGACCCTACCTAAACGGATCTAATATGTAAGAGTTGATCATTGGCCCGATGATCCTGAATTCAACCCCTGACTGGATTGAGAGTGAGTACCGCTAGGGATCCTTGTGCTGGGACAGAACAGCCATTCTGTCTTCTCCGGCTTTCAACAGTCCTCAAATCAGATAATTCTTTGCCGACGACCTCCTACAGAATATAGCATTATTAACCATAAATGGCAGTAGATATGTTAGGTTACATGCAGAAATATGTTACGTGTGACGAGATTGCTCAACCATGTTTAATAACCTCTAACTAGCAAATAGAAAACAACTCTAACTTTAGAAGATTAATTAACGACAATAATTAATCAGGTAATACAGTAATAATGCTGGTAACAATTCATATAATCTCTAAGAAAAAGTGAAAATTGCATTTTTAAAAGGAAACGATTATATTTTTCCCTAAAAATGTCACTAATTACAGAGAAAGTGTGAAATGGATAATCAAATTCTTTTAAATAAAAGCTGGACTTAATTTGTTCAATACAACTCCCTACACTTAAGGTGTATTAACTATCCTAGTTCGTAAGATACTGTTCTGCTTTTCTAACTTCCTTAAGTATCTCGTAATTCATTTTTGTATTTGAATATTTTAAATTGGATAAACTGAGATCCCTTTATATACAAAATATACGCTTTTAAACAGTAACTATGCAACTGTCGATAGTCCTGTAAAATAAGATTTATTCCTCTTTTAATATAACTGCTGTCCCCATTGGATCATTTAAGTCAGCTAAAGAAGCAAATTTCATAACCATTTTATTCCATTTTAAAATGTAGGTTTTGCATTGGAGATCGTTTTTATCTACATGAAAACATTATTTTATGTGAACATGATTACATGGAATTATTTCCACACATTTCTACACGTGATATTGATCTGCCTCATCCAGAAAAAAGAAATATTATTTGTTATAAAGCTACTGCTAACTCGTGTTTTTGTTCAAATGAAATACTTTCAAGACAAAATTGCACTGATGTTGGAGATGATGAAGATTATGATGATGAAAATAACCAAAAATATCAAATGAATCTCAACTATTCACAATGTATTGCTTCATATATTCAACTATTTACAAAGTGTAAAACACGCATTACTGCTGAACAAAGTTCTTGTGACAATAAATTAATTAGGAATACAGATAACAGATTATGTTCTTTATTAAATCCATTTGATTTAAACTTTCATGATTCCACAACAATATCAGATGACCGTTCAAGTGGTTATGGTTCACCCAGTTCACCGGGGAATAGCTTCCATGATAAGATTTGAATTTCAATAAGAGATATTCTAATAGTATTCAGTCTTCTAATAGACCGATATGTTGACAGTTGTTGAACATTTACTTGGGATATGTTTAAACAAATCAAAATTTTCAGAAAATAAATGAAAATATGGAAGCGTTTATGATTCTTTAGATATAACTAATTAAACAAAAAAGTAAATGGATATTAAAACAATTTCTTCTTGAACTACCATATTAGAGAACTAAATGATCTAAAGAAGAACAGATCGTATTATCAAATGCATTGTACATTAAGTACTATATATCATAAATAAATTATTTATCCCAACATACTTTTAATGTTTCCTAAAATCATAATTTGTGTAAAAATTATTATTAAAAATCAAACCTTTCAATCAAAATATCAAGAGTTATTCTTCCATAGTTCAAGCGTACATCATACAACAAGTCAACTTTTGGCCTGAATAAAGTATGACTATTTAGCTTATGGAATTAAAGAAGTAATTAGTCTCGTCAGTAATTATTCTACTGTATCATTAATGGTACTAAAGAGAAAGGATATCTTTTCTTTTATGTGTATCTAGATCCGATTAAAGCGATTTGAGATTGACATGTGTTACTAAGGTGAAAACCACAACTGAAAAATGAAATAATCAGCAAACAAATGTTCCGAAATATTTTTACAAGTTAATTTTACATCCTGTAATTACAGTATTGAATAAACAAAACGTCAAATTTTCGAGTTACGTTCATAAGTTCACAGCAGAATGTAGAAATTTCAAAATTTAACCAAACGTTTACCGAAAAAATTGATAACCTGGAAGCAAACACAGTGATGAAGATTTTTTACCAGAAATCTATCCAATGTTCGTAAAAAATCTATATTTTCAAAATACAGCCGTGTTCGTTTTCTACCCACTTAATTGTGAAAGAGCGATCTTGAATAAAGTAGGCTTCATGAGTTTTGAAAAACTCTTTAATAGTATTACAAAATGATCCACAAGTATTTCTTTGAAGAGTTAATTCGAGAAGGAATACTTAACCTTCATATTTAGATCTTCTTTTATAAAATAGAAAGTGACCCACAAAATCGGAATCTTACGATCACTTACAAATTCTCAGAGTTGCGTTCATCCTTATTTAATTTAACATACAGGGTACATAAGTGTATTATTTTTTGGACAAGATGAGTCAGTTTGTAGATAATTTATTATCTTATTTTTCCCGTCACTATTAATAACAGAAACACTATGTGCAATTTTAACAGACAGTCTGAATTGATATGAATCTTGTGACTATCGGTGGTTGATCACAAGTACGAATATGATTTCAGTGCTTAAATGAAGGCTTCAATAACAACTTTTTAGAACTCAAAAAAGACAGGAATTATTGTGAGATAGCGGCTGTACACTTGACATGGATAGCTTAGTCGACTGAAGGGAATGAAAGTCTGGCAAGTAAATAGAAAATCGACTTCGGGAGCGTTGAATATGCCAAACGTATCGACTGTTAGCTAGAAGAATACGCAATAATTAGCTTCTCAAAACACCTTGAAACATTGACGGATTGTTTAGAAAAAGACAGTGTAGTGTATGCTAATTATGTCTGTTGACATAATTAGTATGCAACACCAGTCGGAAGTAGAAAACCTGGCAGCAGAAGGCTAAGAAGATCAAGTTGAAGAGAATAGAACGAAAAATGGAAAGGAATTGTGGACTGGAAGAACCATACAAAAACGTGAAGGACAAATGGTGGAAATTCGCAAATGTAGTAGTCAGTGTATTGTTCTTATATTTTACGAAGATGTTCTAGAATTTTGCCTCCACCTCAGTGTTTGTTCGTTACAATAGAATGGAGAATGAATAATGTTCTTACGTCATAACGTACTCCTATTGGTAAACTTTCTCCCATTCTCTTTTATTACTTTTATAGTAATTATAATCTTACTCCTCTAGAGTTTCTAATTAAATACACAAAATCTTATATTACGCTTACTTAAATGAATTGACTTTGAAGAATCACCTTATCTTCACCACGTATTTATGATCCTCGAACTGATATTGGGCTGCACTTATCTGATATAAATGAAGACTTTCATTGCATAATCCTTAACTACCACTGCATAAATTCTTATCCTGCCATCAAATCTTACTACTATAATGATTTATTTTAAATCCATTAAGTAATACATGTATTACCGTTTATTCTTATTCTGTTTCACGAACATACTTATTAAATTATCGACACGTTTCATTTTTAATCCCTTTCTTATTTTTTAAAGTCAACTTAGTATTCTTCTAATTACTGCAAAACCTGCTTAAATATGATGAATACCATGTAAACGTTATTGAAACTTGTGTATAACTGCGTTTACGAGGAAACCTGAAACGGTTTTCGCTCAACACTTATGTTGAAATTAGCTGTTTGTGAATAATAATAATAATAATAATAATAATAATAATAATAATAAACTTATACACCCAACAAGATGTAAGTACCATATATAAATTCAGTTATTAGTTCAACTACTAAATTTTAAATTAACAGTATATTTAGTGTCACACTCGATTCGTGATACAGAAAGTACGAAGACCTGTTCCGAGGTGACCCTAGTAAAATCAACGATACTGTATAATCCAATCTCTGTATTAGTTTCATTCTTCCGACTTCAATAATTAATAACCCCAGGGGGCTGATAATATACCTTATTCCTCCCATAAAAATAGACATCCCACGTATTTTGATTTTAATGCCAAAAATGGTCAATAGATCCAACGTACATACATATTCCCCGGAGTCAACAAGAACTACACATATTACTCATCATTAAGTTAGCTATAAGATATGTCTAATTATAGGACAGCTGATATCACTTCAGTCATTTCATGGATTCCGAATTTTCCCGATTACACCTTACTTCCTCTAATCGACACGAGCCTTTGAAATCATGCTCAAACTGGACTTTAGATTTTGGATCACAAATTAATCATAGATACAAGGGCTGTATTAATTTTTGTTATATCTTAAATTACGAAAGGATTTCAGCTTGTCTTCACACAGACAGTTGTTTTATCTTTTAAATTCTACAGTATAGAAGTGCCTTTACTCTGCTGACTTGACTTCAGCTTTAACCATATGTTGAAAGTATCAGAAAATAAGTCCACCCATTACCAGTTGTGTAGTAAGCCCAAAACTTTTATATGATTTGGTTATGCATGTGGCACTGCTAAATCAGGAAGGGTTTTTTATGTATGCTGAAAACTTCGAAGTTGTATATTCTTTTCTTTCCTGGAGATGAAAAATGGCACTGTAAACAATTTCGGGCATCCTGTAATTCAGTCGCACAACGAATGTTACAATAAAAACACTTGTCAATAATCTTTTCATGTGCTAGTGAAATATTTGCATTGCTATATAATCACTGGACACGATGAAAACCAGAGGTCGTAAAACAAATAGTTGGTGAAGTTCTATAAACTGTCTGGGAAACATCAGGAAGCTTGATGGAACATATATATCAGGCCCGAAAAATGCGAAACTGTAATTTGTTGATGAAATAATCGGATTTAAGAAAGCAGGTCCCAGATTGCAGCGCGAAACCTATCCATCCACATGGCTAAGTAGGATTCTGGAGTTATAGCTTACATCACTTCGTGAAGGAAACCATGATTCCAATTCTTATCCCTAACTTATTAATCTAAATCCTCACTTTTATCTTTCTTATTAATTTATAACCCTCAATAGATCACAGTAGGTTGGTGAATTTCCTTAAGGTTTGATATAAATAGTAACATTAAATGTAAGGAACAAACATATGATATAAGATTGTTCTAAGTTCATTAGTTCAAAAATTGTTTAGGTAGTACATTTATGACACATATTATAACAATGCAATGCATCGGCCAGTAACTTTTAATTCTACTTAAGTGGACATCCTGTTGATTTATGAACGGTGCATTTAAGGTCATTTCGTGTACATGATGTGATTCGAGGCATAGATGCGAGTGTTTGTGTTATTATTAATTATCACACACCTTAACCTCGCCTCCTTTGTGAGATCCATTTTGGATGTTTTGTGTGTAAAAATCCTCCATGTTTACACTTGCAGTTTGTTCCTATTGATTCTTTTAGTTGTACATTGTTAGTCTTCTTGATTCCATTTGAGTTGGTAATATTTGTATTTTATTATAGTTTTTATTTTTCTTACGCCTTTACTAAGTTTCTGTGTTTCTTCCTGAACTGCATTTATGTTGTTTTACTTGATACTTAGTCTTGGCGGCAGCTATATTGGTTTGTTTCCCTTTTGACCGTCTTTCTTGTATTGATTGAAATTGTGCATTTTTGATTGTGAATTGAGGTACTCTTCCAGAATTGGAAACACTCTGTGTTATAAAGCAACCAAATATTATCTTTTGAACGAATCTGTGCGTGGTCTATCCAGACAGAATAAAACAGCATTTGTTTGTTGCGATTGGTAATTTTCTCGCATCCTTTGTCAACTTCCTTATTTATTGTAATTTAGATTTGATTAATTGAACAATTATTGGTTGGATAGCTGGGTGGTCATATTTGTCTGGGTAATAATGTACATTTAAATTTACAATGAATTTTAGAACCGTCATTTTACCCAATTACTTTGTTTTGGTTTCAACCGGGCAAGGGCGCGTATCTAACCCACCTAAACAGCTATTTTCAGTCCAAACCTTAGTTTGGATCTTACATCCTTAACCTAACCAGAAAAGCAAATAAGTGCAACAATAATAAGATAAATGTATGCAAACAAACACCACACCTCTTGTTGTTTTGGATACTTAGTCGAGTTGGTTGAGCCAGAAACCGTAGTTACCGTCATCTGAGTGGCTGGTAGTTCACAAAAAGCTCAATAATCACTGGCTAAGGCAATACCGAAAATATCCATATGAGATTCAAGTAAACTCATTAGACCGGAAAGTCACGTACTCCTTCATCATAACACAGCATTCCCACAACTTTTCTGAGCGCGATATTTATCAGCAGCTTTAACTGCCAGATTTGACACTAAGTGTAGCTGCGGTATTAACCACTCTACAAAATAATCTATAATACTTAGAAAGTCTCATGGGCTGATACATAAGCCATTATAAAGCCATGCACAGTCAACAACTTTGACTTGCTAAAACAAGTGACGTGGGTTGATTTAGATCAAAATTCTATTAGCGCTCATACATGGATCCTTGTTGGACCTGTTGTTTATCGACATTCCATTGACTAGTAATTGCTGGTCGGCTGCGGTTAAATCAGGAGACGGTGGAGAACACATCAGTCAAGAGTAACTATGCTACTTATGATCTTCGTTGATATGTACAGAGCCTCCTGTAAATTTGAGTTCTTAAAGACGGCAAGTGATTACGGTTCGTGATTGTCATCAACAAAACTGTGCTGCGTACAAGCACTGGTTCATTCTGGCACCAGCATTTAGAGTGTACGTTTGCTGATATTGTTCTAAGTGTTGACTGTCAGTGTATCAGCCACGACATACAACAACGTAAAGCAACTACAAGTGATCATGCCACCTCTGGTACCAAATCAACATCACATCTACCCTCAGATGATTTTTCTGATTTCTGTGCAAGAGAGTGATCTGACGTCACCGAGAGGCTTGAATTATGGAAGTCGTCTATATTATTATTAAATCGCATTGCTTCAGCATCATCTAAGGCATAATTTATTTTCACCATTCTTCTACCTGATGTTATCAAAATTACCAGGAGAATCGTCAAGCACTCTAGAGAGATAGAGGCTTTCGGTTATTTATGTAAAGTGAAATAGAATTGAAAACGTGATCGAGCATTATAAGCCACAACAATGCTTTTCAGTGTTTTTACAGGAACCGATAATTCCACCAGATATTTACACTCACATAAGTTATCATCGATACATTCAGTCCAACATAATTTGGTTGATATTTCGAAAAAAAGTTACATCATGGAATTCTGGGCATACATCCATCCCACTTTAGACGCAAAAAGCTTTTAAAACGATAAGACTTTTGGCTGTTTACATTTCCTCTGTTTTCCCTTAATTCACATCGGAAGCAAGTACATTTGAACTTTAAAGATCATCCAAAATCGATAACTTCAGATCAAGTTAATTTAATTCGTCACAATTAATTTTCTCATTTTTATACGAAATAGCCTATATTATTTGTTGCTCTAGTTGTTAGAGAATGCACTGGCCTCCTGACTTCCAAACAATCTCGGCTTTCACCATGAGGCGTGATAATTGTTCTGAAAGAGGATCCTTCAATTGTGAGTGCAGGGTTTTCTTAGCGTTTTCTTAGCAAGTTTGCTTTTCTATTGGATGAGATGGCTGATATCAACCCAATGCTCCTGCTTTACCTAGGCTTTGAACCGGCAGTAACCCTGGAAGAGGTACAAACATTGAAGCCAACCAGGAGGAGGAAATGTGGTTTTGCTGACGTCTTTGTGGGCCAGGAGAAGAGGCACTAGTTAGGGCGGCCCGGCGCAAAATAATAACGTCGAGTATGGTGTTCTGGAAAGGTGGCGTTGGCTGCAGTAGTTGAAGTCAGTGGAGAGAAGCAGTGGAACGCGTGGCCGCTGTGAGGACATCGTATGTTGATGGCACGGCTGGTCTACATTGCTACAGACGTCAGCACGTGGGTGAGCTAAGCATTTTGACGATGAGCGTGGTACAGACTACAACAAAGGAAGTGGCACGGTGCGCAGAACAACTGCCACTTATGTCGACAGACATTAGTATTATGTGACACCAGTCAGAAGTCGTATGTCTAGCAGCAAAAGGTTGTGAAGATCGAATCGAAGAGGACGGGAGAAGAAAGTACTCGTGTTATTGATGCAGGAACGATTACGTTTAAGATAATTATTGAGGATTTGCAAATGAAGTATTTAGCATATGGTTTGCACATTTTACGAAAGAACTCCGCAACTTTGGTCGTCCCCACCTGAGTGTTCACTCGTTACATTTGTTTTTCCGGAAACATAAGTTACAGAGAGTGGACCTCAGTTCACATTGGAAATCTCGAATTTCTGATTTCATTGAAATCACTATTGTATTATCTCTTTGTAGATAGAGAAATCAACATTGTGCTTGGCACGTATGTGCGTTGACTCACTTTCCCATACCTGACTGTAGTATATATTTCATTTAATGTACATTGAGATCTATCAACAAGGTGAGATATTTGCTTTTGCTTCTGCAACTAATTGCTTGTTTGTCGGTTTTTACTGTAGAACTTATTGCCTCGAAAGCAAAAAATAATTTTCTAGAGTTAGGTCAATCGATCGTTCGAAAGCCATTGAATTACGCTTCTTGCTGATTGGGATCCTGAAGGGAAGCGGAAAAGAGGAAGGCCAAAGAACACATTACGTCGGGAAATAGAGGCAGATATGAAAAGGATGAACAACAACTGGAAAGTATTGCCCAGAACAGGATTGGATGGCGATTGCAGGTGGGCGACCTATGCTCCTCCACGAGAAGTTACAGGCCCTCCTCAGAAAGGCTCACCAACAGTTATAAGGTTACTTATCTTTCACATGAGATTCGAAATCGCATCACCCAGTTTTGATATCACAGACATTACCACTGTGCTCTTCTGGATGTAACTAACCAGTAAGATAAGTTATCACTGAGTAATTACCAGTATCACACTGATGTTGGGGCTTTTTACTACGCTCATTAACAATTAGTTCTGCTTGCTACATTGTTGTGAATTTCAGCTATGCAAATATTCCTGAGTCCTCTTGAAGTGTTATAGCCCAAAGCCGCCAATCAGAAGCAGCGAATTATCGATCGGAACAAGGACGCGTAAAACACGTGCGAGCAGCCTAGAGTTCTGATTGGTCCTGCTTTCCGCCTAGCCCAGCCAGTTAAGTCCAGAACGCCAATTTCAGCCTCTGCAATATGAATCATTATATTTCAGACATACTGAGTTTATATACCAATCAAACAGACCACAACGTACCAATAAAATATGAAACAACATTTGTACAAGACCACTGAGCCGGCGTCCAACGGTGTTAATGACCAACTTCAACTAATCCACGAAATTGAGCGACACATCCACCTTTTTTTTCAGTGAGTTACTATCTCACAACATACCTGGTTGAACTCCACTGGTCACTACTTCTCACTAGAACTCCACGATATACCTCTTGAAGCCAGTCACTAGTGAGCATATGTTGATTAGTATCAGATGGGTTTTGTGGATATTATAGTAATTTCAATGATTAAGATCATGAGTCAGTTGAAGCTAGACCACCATGGAAAACCTGGAATCATTGGACGGCCGTTTCGTCCTATTGTGGGACTCCACCGTTGGATACCGGCTCAGTGGTCTAGTGACTAGGTGCTCGCGCGCGAAACCAGTAGGTCCTGGGTTCGAATCTCGCAGGGGTGAGGTCGTGGATGCGCACTACTGAGGAGTCCCACAATAGGACGAAACGGCCGTCCAGTACTTCCAGGTTTTCTATGGTGGTCTAGCCTCTTCTGACTCATGATCTTAACCATTGAAATTACCATAATATCCACAAAACCTATCTGATATTTATACAAGAATTAGCCAGAACTGGCTGTGAATGAGGGAGGCAGTGACTAATAGACAAGAAATAATTCAAGAATGGAAAATCGTATAATAACAGTTCATAGGTTAAAATAAAGCTTATGATAAGAGAGATATGAATATGAATAGTTTAGTTAATTAACAATTATACGACAAAAATATACACACAGTATCGGTCCATAAATAGATCCCAAAAATTACCACTCATTATTCTCATCGGGACACAACATGTAGTAAGCCCATTCAGCTCTTTTATTATATATCTGTTCACTGTAATTTAGACACTTAATCCACTATGTAGATTTCTGTGTTAGTCTGATTGAGCGCGTGCTGCACACCAATCTTTTATCTATTCTCTCTTTGGTTGTTGCACACAACCAATTAACACTCATAAATATATACAGATTTTTAACACACACTCACTCACTCGTTTCACTGTGTGTTTGCTTCCTGTATGCTTGTGGATTTTGCTAATGTTTAACAATAAACTATCTCTATAACTGGTGTTCAGGCTTTTGAATAATCTCCAGTAAATTCATAATTCTACTATGAGATTTAGCCTGCATTATATACTGTTATCGGAATACTGTTTATTGGAGTCAGATATAGAGGAAATTAACCTCAACAAAGTTGGTGAGCCGCATTTAGAACGCTCACCATTTCTCTACACTCTAACGCAGCTGTCGTGTGCGCTAATTGTCGATTGTTCATATTATAATCAACCGTTTCTGGATCACCCATAAGAACACCTTAAAAGCCAGCCAAGTACTTTATAGTTTATCTGTTATTTATACTTAAAAATCTCGTGATTATATACATGAAGTCTAACTCAAATTATAAATCTCGATAAGACATAATACAACAATAACTAACAAGTTGGTGATTAATTAACCACAGGTTGTGAACGGCATAAGATATTGTAGAAAATAACAGTTCAAATGAGAGCTTACAGTTAGGTTAATATAAAGTACTATGAATTTAAGGTTTAGCGAATATATGTAGATGATATATAAAGTGATCCCTAGCAAAATAACTCCCAGAGTTACACACTTCTTTCTCCCATTCTTAACAGTCAAAACCTTAATGATAAAAAAATCCTATCAACCAATTTATTATGTGGCCACTGGTCCGAGTGAATCGGCATCTCATGTCAGTCAGTCAGTCAGCTACAACGTAGGACCAGGCACATATATGCATCGGTCCAAGTTGCCATACCTCATTAACACAACAAGATGAACACTGGATTCATAGCAGTGGTTAGGTCAAAGGTAGTAATATGTAAGAGAAAGATTGCATGTAGAGATATAGTACAAGAAGAAAGAATTGGTTCGTAGAAAGATATGAAGCGATTTTAATCTCTTAGTTTAAGGAAAGACAGGGAGTGTATACACCGACGCCATTGTGATCGATTCTGAGCCATGTCACCCAGAGTCTCCAACCATTGGTTATGATAATCACGCGGACCCCAACCAATTAGTCTGCATCTACCAACATGGCTCAGACTAGAAGTTAGTGACTTCAAGCACTGATGCCACGTTTCGGTTTGGCCGCCCCTAACTTTCTTCCAACCATCCCGAACACCGGTTAGCATTGCACGTCGTGGTAATCGGTGTTCGGGCATACGTAACACATGGCCCAACCATCTCAGTCGATGAAGATTCACTACCTCATCAACTGATTTACCATCATTACCTAATACCCTGGCGTCTAACCTCACTATTATTTACCCAGTGATCCCAGCAGACGCCAGCAATATTTCTGAGGCATCTGTGGTCAAATACTAGTAGCTTACGAGTGTCTTCTACTCTTAATGGCCATGTTTCGCTGCCGTAAATTAAAACAGAACGGACTGCCGCGCAGTATACTCGTCCCTTAATTGATAGACGGATATCTCACCTTCGCCGTAGGTGACGTAAGTTGTCAAAAGCCAAGCGAGCTTTTCGAATCCGTGCTGAGATTTCGTCAGACACCAACGCATTAGGGCTGATCAGACTTCCAAGATAAGTGAAGTTGTCAACGCGTTCGACCACTTCACTCCCTATCCTTAGTTCAGGTGTTGACGCAGACCAGTCCTGAAGCAACAACTTGCATTTAGGGGGAGAGAGGCATCTCATGTACGATGTTTTTATGTGAAGCGGTCGAAGGCATGGGGCAAGAAGTCTTCAACTAAGATTTCTTCTTGGAAGCCGTCAACAGGGTGTATCTGTAAACTCTGTGGGGGGCTCGAGCCCACCTTCTGGAACACTGACAAACGGTGTATCAATAGCGTAGTGGCATCTTTAAGTGTTATTGTGGTATGTGCTACTGATGTCGACAGATATAAGCAGTATGTATCACTAATCGAAAGTGAGATGGCTGGTTAAGATCGAATAGAATGAGAATTGAGAGGAACGATCAAGTCTATGACAGTTGATTAACATTTTGCAAAGTATTTACTGTATGGTTCTCAGATTTTACTAAGATACTTTATGTTGTGTTCAGACACGTTCGGTTGTCCTCACTAGTGTTCTCGTCCACTACATTAAGATATTTCATTCTAATAAATCAAGAAGTACCTAACTCAGAAACAACAAAAACTTCAGTTCTGATAATTGTCGTCTTCTTATTACATTGTCCAAAATTACCAGAAGAACTAATTGCTTTAAAAAACTGGAGTTCGGTCCTGAATCTGCGAATCAACAAGTGGAGGACTGGGTTAAACATTAGTGACTGTACGGCACATTAAGTAAGCACCGTTTACTCTAAAAAATGTACTGCGTTTGACGTGAAATTCTTCAACAAATAACTGGATGAATATTCAACAGTATCACCTATCTTCTAAAAAGTTCACAGGATTATCAGCTATATATGATATTGTCATGCAAAGAGAACCAATCAGTGTTGAAATTTCACACTTTATAACTATTGGTAGGTACTAGTTTCCCAGTGTAGCCACACGGAATTCTGCGTTGTCAGAAATATTTACTTAATTACATAATTATCTTTCAATTCAAGTCTTTAAACAACGTTAACAGTGTAAGGTAGTTGGCGAGATTGTTAACTTCACATTACGGAATGCCTGTATTTACACAACAGCTGTTTCACCCTAGTATAGAACTCCCTGACAGTGGGTATCCACTGCTCCACCGAGGATCTAACCCCAACCTTTAGGTCTCGACACTAGGTAGCATCTCTACTTTACTTTCCTAGGTCCACCAGTTTCTCCAGTTATTAGCGAACAAATCGACTACTTAGCTTCGTATTCCTGTGGAGACAACTAAATCAGTCATCAATACATGAATCACTCACTGTAAGAAAAAAAGCGCAACTGACTGACCATGAGGAATTACTTAATGATCAACCTAATCCATAGTATGAACCAGACTTATGTGGTTGATGATAAAAAAACACGACAGGTAATTGAGCATTACATTTATTGAGTGATTTGATTCATTAAGAACAGTTTTAGACAACAGCAATTATTTCTTATGACTATAAAAGTATCGATTGGATTATACCAGATTTTACATAAGTCCTGTCTTATAGTTATCAATCGGTTCAAATCTTGAATAGGCACTTTAAAATGAAGTCCGTAGTCACAAACTACACCCTTCATTGAAGGCGAATCATCCCTACATGTAATAAATATTCTGACATAAACACAATTGCCCTTCTACGCCCAAACCAACACTTGCTATCGTTTGATTGTGAGCTGACTATTAATCGAGGTTCGAATTGCGATCCTAAAAATCATATTGAAATGAATTTGGATTTTACCAACAAAGTAACGGAAACTATTAGGATGCAAGATGCCTAGGAAACAGTTAACACACTGTGAAATATCAAACTCGGAACTGGTTCCGGCGGATGCCGTTTTTTATAAACAAACCCGATTTTCAAAATGCTTGACTTGATAACCAGGAATGTGGACGGTTCAATGTACCTTTTACAACTGCCTGACACCCAAGGGCACTTGCAGACAATCCATGTTCAATACCGAGGATTATTTTGTGAAATTAACATCGGTTACGACAGCTACTTATCTTACCCAGTCCACGCAGACTTTGATGTACTACATCAACTGGGTTGACGCTAAAATGAGAGGAACTTGTTTGGTCAAAATGCGTCTCCCTGAAGTCATTCAAGTCACTGAATTCACAGGACATCAAAATGCAACACCCGAAAACCCCGTTTATTTCTCCATAGACACCCTTGTATGACTACACGAGATATCAGAGCCCACCTTTTCCCAATCAGATTGTCACTGGGTACAACTTCTATTATCACTCATTTCGAAAAATGCAGCCATACAACACGATCGCACTAAGTATCTACTATCCTTCAAGTCCTAATTTCTGCATATAATACTTTTCATACACATTGATGACAGATATTCGACAGATGAGTAAGAGTAGGGATTCTAGAAACTTACATGAAAGACCGTAGACGGCCGACCACTATCTTATGCCTTGTCTTGATAACCTGACCAGCCAGGGATAAGAATTAGACACAGACTAGCACTCGATTTTCGACACGGCCAACCCTACCGCCTACTTCGATTTAGGGAACCGTGTTGTTTCTCACCCTTAAGCAACGGTTCATAGGATGCATACTTAGCAAATGAATGAGTTATCAAGAGCTGTATCACTCGACTAGCTTATACACAGAAAAGCTGATAAAACTTGAAGGTCGACAAAACCTGTTCCCGATATCATTCGGAACGAAAATGAAAATCCTTCCTGCCTGGAAATTTGACAACGCAGTCGCAAGAATCACGACTTCCAAGATGATTGGGAGTGGGCATATAAGCCAACAGCTATTAACTACCTGTGAAATGACAATTATGGAGACACATTAAGGAAGAATCACGCCCAATTCGTTTTACGCAAAGTACATGACAAACCAAACCGACATGAAATAACACTAACCAGCGACTAAGCTCCGAACTGAAAGTCATCGTTAAAGCTACATAAGATCCCAGTAACCACTCACGCAACACCAAATCATCATAGATCATTCGAAAATTATACTGAAACCTATCAAGGTATATATTATTTCCTAACCCTCATAAACATTTGAGTTGCAGTACGCTCTGAAGTGGCATGTTTATATCATCCTACCGACATATTTCCAACAAGATATAACTATCGCCTGGACAATGGAGCAGAATAGTTTTAAGAAAGTTAGTAACTATTAGAGATTAAAACATATAATGTATTGTCCTTGAGTGCATTGAGAAGCACTATGTGATACCATAAAACCTAACAAGCAACACTTACAAGAACTAAAAACCAACAAAATACTTTGAGGACAAACACTAAACACCGTTGGTAAATGAACTCACAAGCCAATGAAGAAATCAATTTATTAATTAATAGACATTGTACAAGGTCAGGTGTTATAGTTTATCCAAGAAGTTATCTAAGGGAGGAACGCCTGCTTTTAGAGCCTTACGTTTTCGCGCTTCCACAACTACCTGTCCAGGCTTTGAGTTTTCGTCGAGAGGATCACCAGGATAAATTTGCCAGTGGTCGAAGACACACTGAGGAAAAGCTTGCCCGCCAGTTGCAGCACGAAGATCAGTCGTGAAGCCTAAAACAATATCAGGTTACTAAGAATGAGTTACCGAAAGATTCATTAACCGGCATATAAGCTTTGGTAATACACATTGGACTGTCAGTTTTTCGTTCTTCTGAAAGTGTAATGGCCCTCTTGCGATTCAAAGTACTGTAGATGCCTCCCATAGCAGTGGCTGGTCCTTGGATTTCTACCAGATAAACTGGTTCTAGTAAGCATGGTTTGGCAGTAAGAACAGAGGCATAGAAGCATCGACGTGCTGTACCGATGATTTGATTACCTCCACGGTGGATAGCATCTGCGTGCAGTACTACATCTATGAGATTGAAACGGACTCCACGCATGTGTTCTTGACAAAGAACACCTTCTTTAGTTGCCCACTGGAACGCAGCGACAACGCTATCTTTTATTTCATTTAAATATTGAACTGCCTTAGTGGTATCGACCACAACATTAGGTCCTGTGTTCTCTGGACCAAAGCACCATAACTTTCTAGCTTCTGTAGCATCCCATCCGTAGTTGTCTATTAGATAACGAGAACGATCTTTTACGTCTTGATTAGCAGTGATTTTTCCATCATCAATGTCCTGTGCTAATTCTTCTGATAAAGGTAAGGCACGCATATACAGACGATTATGTTTGTTAGGGGATTTCGACAGACATGTTTGATTTGACTCCTCTGTTACTGTCTCACGATATGAAACTACGGGATTACTTATTTTTAAAGGAATGCAAGCATGATCTTCCTTGAGATCCTTGAGGCAAATTTCAAGATGCAGCTCACCAGCACCTGCAACGATGTGTTCACCCGACTCCTCTTGCGTTATCTAAAAGCATATGTGATAAATATTACAATAACCTACTTGGACCATAGGATCACTTTTGGAAAGACGGTTCAAGCCTTCAAGAAGTTTTGGCAAATCGGCAGGATTTTGACATTCAACTGCAACGCGGACTACAGGACTGACACTAAATTTCATTTGCTTCAAGTTATGAGCCCCCGCAAATGTTGTAATGGTGCCAGTTTTGACAATAAACTGATCCACTCCTACCAACCCACAGATGTTTCCACAAGGAACATTCTCAATTGCTTCTGTGTAACGACCCATCATAAGTACAGTTCGTTGAATAGACTTTTCGTAAAGATCCTCTTTTTTCCCTGGAACGTAGTTGGGACCAGTTATTCTTACTTTTTGTCCTGTCCCGATTGTACCAGAGAACACACGACCAAATGCATAAAACCTACCTTTATCTGAAGTCGGCACCATTTTACTAATGTACATCATGACTGGACCATTCTGATCGCAGTTTTTCATTGCAATAGCTGCTTCATCTTCCATAGGTCCTTCGTAAAGCATTTCTACTCTGTACTGCTGTGAAGTGACAGGACTAGGAAGATGAATGCATATCATTTGCAGGAGCGAGTCGCCAGCAGGAAGCCACTTATGTAATGCTGTTTTCAGTCGTTGTTTGTCAGGAAGAGACATTTCAGTTTCATTTAGCGTTACACCCATCTTCGTTAGCAATTCGACTTGTTCTTCCTTACTTTTCTTCATGATAGTATCGAAAACCTTGTAGATCGGTGACAGTATAAACTGGTTAAAGCCACGAACGCCGTCAGAAGCTGGTTTTTCTTTGGTCCACTTTTTTGTTTTAACGTTGTAGAAGTTATCACCCCAAAAACGTTTAACCAATACACTTGGTTCAATTCCGAATTTGCTTGAGTAAAGTCTAGCAAATGTCATCAATGTGAACGCCCAACTTTGCAAACCGGAACCGAAACCTACAGTCCCTTTCACAACATCCAACGCCAGATCACCCATTGTGCTATTAGATGTTTCAAACTCTGAAATTATGACGTTAACGTTTTCGATCACTCTCTGGAACTTTTGATAAAGTTCTTCCATGTCACAGTTCAGAGTTGTGACTGCCATATCCATCTTATTCATGAATAATACTGGTTTGATTCGTTCTGTGAGAGCCTGACGTAAAACCGTTTCGGTTTGTACACACACACCTAACAAAATACCATAATTTAAAAGCAAATTACCTGATACACAATCAACTACGACAAGAGCTCCATCTGTTACACGAAGGGCTGCAGTGACTTCTGAGGAGAAATCGACGTGCCCCGGTGAATCTATGAGGTTTATGAGAAACCCTTTTTCTTCTTTTCCTTCTGAGTTAACAGCGATGGGTTGAATCGCTTTAACGCACTGGACATCTTCATCAGGCATTTCATAATATAAGCTGATGGCTGTTGATTTGATAGTGATGCACCTTTCCTGTTCGTCTTTCCGAGTGTCTGTAAACCGAGCATCTCCAGCGCGTGAGTCAGCAATAATGCCGGCCTTGCAGACAAGTGAATCTGTAAGTGTGGACTTCCCATGATCTACGTGTGCTATAACGGACATATTGCGGATATTCCGCTTAAAATCCATCATCCGACGCAACTCATCTACCGTGAATTTCACCTAGGGGAGAAAATTCAAAAATCATCCTGTTTGCTTTAAAGTACTCGCGAGCAACTTGACAGAATATAAATGTAAACAATCTATGAAGCACATGGACAAGCGTTATGGATAAGTCGACAATTCGTTGATGACTTAACATGCAACTCCCAATACATGTAGTCTTCGGACTCAACAACCACAATCTAGCACGCTGAGGCAACAGCTACAAGTAATTATGGTTAAAATAGGATTGTACTTTGTAGCCCAAGTATTGCAGCGCATGTGTAACTTGGACCCCTTATCAAATGACCTTATGGCTTTTAACTAAGACAACTACCAAATGGCATTTGTGAACTGTTTTAAAGGTGGGGAGACATGTTTAAATCGTGAGGTTAGTTGTTCAAATAATTGTGGACAGGATATAAGTTTTCGCTTGATGCACTTTCGTATCTAGAAGCAGGGGACCACCGAAGCCTTCAGGTAGACGTAAGCATATTTAGCGAGCCAGTGAGAAATCGGCAAGTTATAGTGCGAACTACCCTGAGGTGTCAATAGTATGTCAAGTTTTCTCTTGAAGGACTTCTGGTTAGCCACTTGGGACGCTAGTTGGCGAAGAATTGCAGGATTTGATTACTCGTCGAAAGTAGTTGGAGATCCAGAAACCGTCATAAGATGAGTCAGTCTCACCGCGTTATTTTATTACAACCAAGCAGACCATTTAAGACTTAATTATAAACTCTTTAGTGAATTACAATTTACAAGTGGTCTGATTAAAACTCTGCACATTGTATACGAATATCTCCAATTGCTCGGTAAATTAAATATTTGCCAGGTGGATAACCTACAACACAATTTGTACTGTTTGAGTCATCAACAGAGTTCCTAGCTAGTCCCCAGAAAATAATGTCCAGTCCCTTTGAGAAAAATAGCATACCTCTATTGATTTCGCGGATTTTGTGTCTCAAGCAATAGTTTTAATGGGCGAGAACGTACCTAGGCTAATGAGCAAAAAGCCACCTAAGGTACATGGTGACTTCTGCTCTCATATTAATTAGGGTGCGCACATTGAATGATACCATTGCCGACAACCTGTAAACACCGCAGGCAACACGCAACGGCAATCAACATTCAAAACAATTACGAGTCTCACTACCCGGCTATTGAGGCATGTTATGGAAACAACACGAACGCTCGCCATACGCCAACTTCATCGTCCATGTGGGACGAAACAATACAACACTACACCTACCATCTCGCTGACGTCCGCTATCAGCAACACCACCTGAATTCTGTACAGTGCCACCGGATGGACTATTAGTAAAACACTATCTAATGTCCAATGTGCCTCATATCTTTACGATGAGTAATTCCAAACCAGTTTATTGCTTTGCGCCCGCATTTAAACTTTATGCAATTTTTTGTCTTTTAGGTAACTTTAAATGTTGTGATCCCAGGATCTTGATTAAAATATTTATAGAGGGACAAATACGTAGCTATCGATTGGTTTACTTCGTGACTGAATGATTGGGTTGTACCAAGACATAAGGATCTCGGAGTGCGTTACTTTATTTTCGTGTTTAATCATTTTATTGGTCACAAAGGTCAAAATGCCTGAGGAAAAATCTCGAAGGACTGCTTTCTGTGAAATCGTGGCTGAACTACGTGGTACATAAGACTGGATCTCGTATAATAATTCAGTCGACGATGAGTTCCTTCATGTCCGATTTATTGGCATTTTTCAGCATAACATGATACCAGTACTTCTACTTTACATGGATCAGAATCAATAAAAAATACTGACCATTCTCAGATGTCATTTGTCGAACGGAAGTGCTGTGCAGGTTTCACCCTAGTTGTTTGGGTAGTGTGTTCTGCTGTTTTAGATTTCTATCACTAAGCACCTTGAAACGCGCTGTGACGAAAAGATAGCCCCTAGTTGTTCTGTGGTGAACGTGAACTGCCCGTGGCATTGGTCTAGTTTAATTGGTTAAGGATATGTGTTCACACGCTCCTTCCAATATGTCTAGTACTGCTACGCACCCACGTGGTTCATCTGGCCTTTGAACAAATTTCGATAACTCGGACGTCCTGTGTTGTATATCTGGAGCGAACTGTGAAATGTGGTTTGATCGTTGAAACTCTTGTAGGGGAAATTGTGTGAAGACGAGATTAAAAGGTAGGTGAGAAGTTCACCGTCGGTAAAATGATTGAATTTTCGGCCTCCCACATGGTGTTGAATGTGCCATACAACATAATACAAAGTTGGGAGTTCCCTGCCGAAAGCGCTATACCTCGATTCAGTGTTCTGTGTCCATCCCAAAGATTCCCAGAAGTTGTTTACTCTTTGCAGTAGGACTCCTCCGATTGACGGGCCAGATGCGTCTACAGTGATGCTAATGGGTGCTTTGATGTCCTGGTTCAGATGCTGGAGATGAGACTCTCTTTCCAGACTTGCGATAAAGCACTCATCTGCATATGTGTGTACGAAGTTGAGACCTTGAATCAAGTCACCGGTGAATCTTTGGAAATTTTGTATAGCATTTCTTAAACCGAAGGGCATAAACAGAATTCACAGTGTTCGAGTGGGGTAATGATACCGGTTTCACGGATGTCGTCAGCAGCTATGTAAATCGTGCAATGTGCTCTCACCAGATCGACTTTCGAAAAAATCGGTTGTGCCCTTTAAAGTAGCTGTCAAATCGTAGATGCGTGGCAAGGGGTAACGATCGGAAGCGGTTCACGTATTCAGTCGCCAATAATCACCAGTTGGGTGTCAACCGTTGCTGCATTTTTAGGGACCATGTACCAGGAAGATGCCGATGGTTCGATGGTCGAATAGGTCCCAACTCTATCATATACTTGAGCTCGTTTTGGGCCAAAAGGGGCTTTTCGAAGGCTAGTCAGCGCGCTTTCAAAAATACAGGTGGTCCCTATGCTAGTTGTTCTGTTGCCGATTACACGCAATTCTGGTCACGTTTTGTGCGATTTGAGGTACTTGTCGAAAACCCGTTAAAAATAAGGATCGAATATATGCTTAATTGTGACTGGGCATAATCAACAACCAGAAGACGGAGTTACACGAACAGATAATCTGGTATTTTCGCGTACTAACCTCCATTCGCTTGGACTGATGAGTAGATTATGTTGTAGTAGGTCTATACCAATTATTGGCCTAAAAATATTTGCAACAACCAATGTCCAGTGAATGGGTTTGCTTAAATCCACATTAAAATAAGCATATCTCTTACCGTATGCAGTGATCGGTTCTCCATTTGCGGCCTGGATGTTGAAGACCGGTTCATGTAGATGGTCGTTAGAACTCGCGGTGAGAACGCTTACTTTGCACTAGTGTCAACATGATAGCGAATTTTTGTCATCAAATCAGTGATGTACAATATTCGACTATGTTTTCCGGCCAAGGTTGCTGTTAACGCATGCAGGTGGGGGAGCTTCCAGAAGAGTTTTTCGTGTCAGACATTTTGGAGATTGGAGAACTCCAGGGTTTTCTCTGATTTCGATAAGACCTGCCATGTTTGTTGTGATACCAGCACCAATCAGGATTATCTGTCTCCCACGACTTTGAGACTGATCACTTTCGCGACGAAATTCTGAGAGTAATTCTAGAGTATCTATGATTATGATGAATATTAAGATAACGAGCGAGAATATGACAGATATCTGTAACACCATTAGTTTCGTTTGAGGCTCTTGTTTTTTAGAATAAACCTTGGTGCTGGGTTTCTGATGATCTCCAAAATCTGATCGGTAGATGCGTCAAGTTCGTCCACGGAGTTATTTTGAAATGAGACAAGAACTGCTCGCACTTGTTTGGGAAGCTCAGATAAGAATTGCTGGTTAGATAGCCCTCGTCGAAAGTCAGTTGACCAACGGTCCCTCACATTCGCAACAACACTTCTGTTGCTGAGCCGTGTTGCAGCTCGATGTTGCGGAACTGCTTGCCTAACCTTTGCCGGCCGGTCGAGTCTCCACGTTTAAGAATAGCATCCCTCTAAGTGTCGTAAGATCCAGATACATAAGTAGTAAGCATGCTAGGTGCGACGTGCCGGTTAAAATCACGTGGTAGGGCCCTTGTAGTGGCATTGAGACCCAACTACGCAGTCCTCAAAGCTGAACACGGGACAGTTGGGGAGATAGGTATTCAACACTGAAAGCGAAGAAAAACCCAACGATGGAGAAGGCGGGGACAACGAATAGAGTGAATTCGAATTGATCGGATAGCATGGCTCGGCCTTGCAGGCATGGCTCTCCTTGAATGTTGTTGTAGACCTTTTAGTCATATTAGATATATTATTCTATCTCTAACCTAAGTGTGTTCTCCATCACATATTGATGATTGTCACGACGCGATGAGTTGGTGTAGATAATAACGTGACTTTCACGTAAAATCTTATAGATTAGGCAGTTACATCATGAAAATTGTACAATTTTGGGATAAGTCTATTATTAGAGCAGTACTAATATCATAGTAGACCATAATTCAACATTGGTGAGCCCGACGTGCCTGTGGAAGTCAGATTCTGCGTAACAGAACCAGGCTTCTATGTTGTCTTGCCAGAATGGCGTCAGTTGAAGAATGGGAGGTGTAAGTTTTAACTTCAAAAATTTAGGTCTCTGTCCCCTCGTGATGAAGATGAGATATACAAATAGGAGAGAAAAAATATCCGAAAATATAAAAGAAATATCACAACGCATAAAAATGAAATTAAAAAATGATGTGTAATATTCCAACAAGAAACAGCCTTACAGTTTATTGTTTAGTGTGCCAGATCACGTTAGGCCCATCAATAAAGATGCGTTTGGTCTCAATTGGCCAACAGTTACAAGCGATGCGTGGCACAGCGTACTCACCTGTAATCTGGAGTAGACACTTGACCGGCAGCCTTCATATAAAGTGAATCCAATAAAGTTAATGAGGGGAGCATCAACCAAGACTCGCAGAGTTATTTATTTCGTTGTTATCATCATAAGATGGAATTTGAGTCAAACCAAGGAACCGATAAACTACTGATTTCCAGGACTCTTTTTCTGTACCTTTTCACTACTTGATTTCACTATGCTAGCCTCTGAACAGAAAGTTCCACTGTCAGGATCCTCTCACAGTCAGTACAACGGAGATTTAGTAAAATCTGAGAAATGTGGTTAAGGATAAGCATCCTTCCAGTGTTCAGTAGAAGTGTGATATCCGGCCTTTCTATAGCTTTTATGGCACTTTTCGTTCGTTCAGTGTTCTATTCCTGCATATCATAGTGCTGTATTTGGTGATGAATATTTCAACCATCCAAAGCTATCTGCTTGTCTCCTTTTAACAAACTACTACAGCATATCCCGACGTCCCGGATGACAACATTAGGAAAAAGGAAAGCTGAAGCTTTAAATGGAACGTTCAGTGAAATTTACGCTGTTCTACTGAACATACGCTCAATAAATTAGAGTGAAGATATCTTGGATTTCATATACATTGCCAATTAAATAGGTTCACGAACAAGTATCTTGTCCTCCATATCTTAAAAGTAGGAGCACTTTGTGACTTGACACCAGAGGCTTTTATAAAGCCAATTAGCTGTTATGGGAGTATACTTTTCTAATCCCGCAGTGATGTTCACTCACACAGTGTTGACAAAATATTTGGAACCCATGATTCAATTCACTTTGAGATTTGTGCTTCCTAATGAAAGATCTTGTTCTCATTTGGGAACTCTCAGTGGAAACGTGTTATCTGCCTTACAAATAGAGGACATATGTCTCGTGAGTCAGTATAACTACCTTTGTTTTCATATATCTAATAGTGTACTCACCTAAGAATTCAAAGAATTAGTCTTTTCCATTAAAAAGTCCCTGTGTAAATGAACCAACTTCAGACTCTTAATTTAAACTAATAGGACACAAATTTTCCGTAGACAAACATTTACACTAGTTACCCTGCCAGTGTCTATTCTACAGGGTTTCGATCCAATTCGGGTCAAGAACATGTGACAAGTCTGCCTAAAATATATGTTTCTTGTATTTAATATAATACCAGATTCAACCTAACATGACAACCAATAAGTGAAGGGTATTTCTTATTGCAATGGGAAGCATGGTCGCAACTGCAATATCCAGACGTTTAAGTTTTTGTTTCAGTGACCTTGAGCTCTGATGAAAGGGTCAGAGTGACGCTTTCATCCACACCGCAAAAGAGCAGGGGTTATTTCAAAGAAATATAGATGTTTGTACTGTCCATTACGGAAAGAACTCACTATATCCAACCTATTACAATCTTTTATCGTGAATCTCATTAATTTTGGTGATATTCGGATATTTTATTAAAAAGTGGAACCTGGTCTGTTCGTTGTTTTAGCCCGAATCATTAGAGTTCAATCTTATTTTAGCTTGATATTTTTTATTTTTGCTGTACAAACTTAAAAAATAAGGGCTTTTTATGAAGGTCATCATAATAATCCCGACCGTTGTTGCTACCTTGACGTGGTGGTCGGGCTTGCCTATCGTGATGAAGCAACCGAGCTATACTGGCTGGAACAACCGTTCCTCAAGGTCCTACCATGTCGGACAGGTCAGTTGAAGAGCGGTAAGACTAAAAGCAACAAACCCAAGGTCCGAAGGCGAAGTCGTACTGCTGACTGTACAGAGGTGTGACAGCAGTAAAGTGTTTCCTTCAGACAACCAACATGACAGCGATGCTGCCTTCCCACAAGGAGGGGTGAAGTTAGAAAATGTCGACCCTAAAAATGCGCACCTCACCTTACCTCACGGATTTCCGTCTCCGGCGGTAAGGCCCTTTGAAGAACGGAGCTAACACGTCAAAAACCTCCCACGAAAAGGCCATGCGCGACCGGCCTCAAGCAGTTGTCCCTTGGGCACTGCGATCACGCTCTCAAGTCACTAAGACCGCCTCTAACCCAATTTCCTTTTCCGGTACCTCCAGAAGGACCCTTCCACGGTGTGGGCAACCGGAAAGTGATAACTGCCCTCATACCCCTAACAGCACCCAAGACCACTGTATTCATAATCAACCTTCCTCTTCAATTCCTATTATTCCTCCTACATCGACTTTCGACCCTAAACTTCCTCCTTCGGCTTCCTCCTCAAGTGTCACCATAGCCAACGATTCTAGTGCTCAAAACTCTGTCCCAGGTCTACTGAAACCTCGCTCCAAA
The DNA here is from genome assembly GCF_000699445.3 of Schistosoma haematobium. Lineage (NCBI taxonomy): Eukaryota > Metazoa > Platyhelminthes > Trematoda > Strigeidida > Schistosomatidae > Schistosoma > Schistosoma haematobium. The sequence goes on along the minus strand of NC_067199.1, from coordinate 35,276,608 downwards.
CTACACATTGGAGCTTTCAACGTACGCACTCTATGTCAAATCGGTCAGCAGGCTTCCTTGGCTAAAACCCTAGAGTCTCTTTCCATTGATGTATGCTGTGTCTCCGAAACACGCATACAGGATTCCAGTGTGGTCATTCACTTGACCTCACCTCGGCAAAACGGAGAGCCAACGAGATACACCCTACGTGTATCTGGTGACCCGATGGCCAGTTCTCGTGGACTGGCAGGTGTAGGTATAGCACTAAGCGTGAGGGCGGAACAAGCACTGCTAGAGTGGATCCCCGTCAACAGTCGTCTATGTGCTGTTCGGCTAAACGGCTCCGTAAGAGCTCGGAAGGATAGGGACACACGTCGTTGCCCTTTCGTCGTTTCTGCCTACGCTCCCACTGACTGCAGCTCAGATGATGTGAAAGATGAATTTTACAGAAAGCTGTCCGAACTTCTTCAGAAAGCTAAACGCTCAGACATAGTACTCGTAGGGGTGACTTTAATGCTCAGATAGGTAGCTTAAACCAAACAGAAAGACATTTAGGTGGATATTTTAGCATTCCGGCACAGCGAACAGATAATGGTGACCGTCTGCTGCAACTGTGCTCAGACAATCGCTTATTTTTAGCAAACACAAATTTTAAGCATAAGGAGAGACATCGTCTAACGTGGTGACCGCCTGCACCAAACCAACGATGGACTCAAATAGACCATATTGCCATCAGTCATCGTTGGAGAGGGTCGGTACAAGATTGTCGCTCATTCTGGAGTACCTGCTTGGACTCCGACCACGCCCTAATACGGGCACGCATCTGCTCGCGCCTCACTGGACGCAAAAAAGCCACAGTAAAAAGACCCATTAGAACCGAACTGAGTAGCGAGGAAACCAAAAGTAAGTTCCAGGAACAACTGAGGTCACGATTATGTAGTTCTGAAGACGAGGCTGACCCAGATGTTGCTTGGAATGAAATACAGGCAGCTGTGGAAGCAGCAGTGACATCTATTAGCGACTTAAACCACAGAGTTTCAAAGAACCAGTGGATTTCTTCGAAGTCTATCACACTGATGGATTCTCGCAAACTCGTCCCATCAGGTTCTGAACATGATGAAGGGCGACAACAAATCAGATCTAGGTTAAGAAAAAGTCTAAGGAACGACCGTGAGCAGTGGTGGGCAACGAAAGCAAAAGAGATGGAAAAGGCGGCGACTATAGGGAACACAAGACAGCTTTACAGACTAATAAAAGAAACTGGAATAAATAAGTCAAGTGTAAGTGAGATTATATCGGAAAAAGACGATACACTCATCTGCTCCCAGTCCAGACGTTTAGAACGATGGGCGGAACATTTTAGAGAACAGTTCAGCTGGCCTTCAGCTACTCTACAACTACCCTCCATTTCCAGACAGTGTGAATGGAACATTGAAGTAGGTCCCCCAACTCTTGCTGAAGTTCAAAAGGCTATAGTTAATCTGAAACGAGGAAGGGCAGCTGGTCCAGATGGATTGGCTCCAGAGGTCTTTAAGGATGGTGGTCCAATTTTAGCGATTAGGTTGACTAATATTTTAGCTAAAATCTGGGAGTTAGACATTATTCCATCAAACCAAAACGTGGCATCAGTGCTTGAAGTCACTAACTTCTAGTCTGAGCCATGTTGGTAGATGCAGACTAATTGGTTGGGGTCCGCGTGACTATCGTAACCAATGGTTGGAGACTCTTGGTGACATGGCTCAGAATCGATCACAATGGCGTCGGTGTATACACTCCCTGTCTTTCCTTAAACTAAGAGATTAAAATCGCTTCATATCTTTCTACGAACCAATTCTTTCTTCTTGTACTATATCTCTACATGCAATCTTTCTCTTACATATTACTACCTTTGACCTAACCACTGCTATGAATCCAGTGTTCATCTTGTTGTGTTAATGAGGTATGGCAACTTGGACCGATGCATATATGTGCCTGGTCCTACGTTGTAGCTGACTGACTGACATCATAATAATTCTTCAAGAAACTACAGATTGAACTTTCAAACTGAAACATTTTTGAAATAAGCAATACCTGTTAAGTTTAATTTAGATACGTATGCTCTCCCAGTAGAAATCGGAGACAAAATGGTTGTGTGGTGGCATCTTCGAAGCTAAACATAGAATTACTGGATAAGTTCACTCCAACATGTAACACTAAGAGAAGGTCGAAAATGGTGAACCCAGGAAGAACCATTCAAGGCGGCATGACTCAGCCATGTAGGAATGGTCATTCTTGCGTAAATTATCTTTTTTATTCATATTAGGTATATTGTTCTATCTCTAGCCTAAATGCGTCCTTCATGAGCGCTAGTCCTCACAGTACTTATGATCTTGACAAGACAAGTCAGTGTAGACAGTGATGGGGCTTCCACGTAAAATCTTATAGATTACGCAGTCACATCATGACAAATCTAAAATTTTAGGATTAGGTCTATTAGTATAGTAGTACTAACAACGATTTGGATCATAATCTTAAGTTAGCTAGGAAATGGTTCTTTTTATTGTCATAAATAGCAATGGACATTATTACATAAGCAGATAATACCACCCAGTCCAATAAAAAATAAATTACATTTTGTGGATAAGTTGATAAAGGACATAAGAGTTACCAAGTTCAACAAATTAACTTTTCTAATAATACATGAATATTATCCAATCGTTTCTGGATAGGTCATGTACAGTTTGTTCAAGAAATTATATTCAACTGTACAAAGATACCACTAACAAGAGTATCAAGAATTACGTGTTATAACACTGAAAGTTTCCAGCCTTGAAAGTGTGCTTTAGTTTGCAATCAAAAAACTACATAATTTCAGACATTTCAAGCAACACAATCAAAAGAGGAATGAACCAACAAGGCAGTGACCATAACCGGATATTAAGTTAAACAACTTGGACGTTGTTTAAGAGATACATAGAAAGTCAGTAAAAATGTAAACAAAACAAAAAGCACAATAAAAGGCAAATAGTATTGTCTCAACTGGAATTTAAAAAATCAATGAAATGTACAGCTGAAAAGATCAAGAAGAGTAAAAACAATCCTACTTATTTCATTTGATTTCCTCGTAAGTGTGGGTGTGTTAACTAACCGTTCATCAAGAACGGATCAGAGCAGCAAATTTGGACATAACTTTAAATTTCCTCAAGTTTAATTATTCGATTCTTGAACATTTCAGGTACCGTTTAGATATTTTCAGTATGGGTGGAATTTTCAAGTCCACTCGTTGTTACGATTGAACCATTTCCTCTAAATTAATCTAGGATTTACCCCTATAACCACTTGAGTGAAACACTGACATACTGTAAAAACCAAGAGCAAAATGCTAAAAGCGAATCCGGATTTAGAATGTGAGATTTTCAAATCTGTCCATGAATTGTTTCATGTTAATTACGATAAATGTTCTGATAAGTTGAGCGTTCTTTGCATGAGTTTTAATCGGTCTGATTCTCCCAAGCATAAGTTACATAGAGCACTATTTACGATAAAGCAATTAGAAAAGAGTCTGTGACAGAAGGGACTAAATCTGTTAGATATACAAGGTGAGAGCGAGTTAGTTGAATTGGAGTTTAAGGTTTATGAGGAAGATGGTTAGCTGCCTATTCATAGTGGTAAAGTAAATTCCATGGAGGAAAGATATTTAGAGTCTAATACTGGTTGTAACCTTCGTTCGGAATAGCTGTCTACCAGTCCAAAAGGCAAATGGCCCCATGATTTTGGGGGTAGCTTGAGTATAATTTTTAACGATATCAGTTTACCCAGAAATGACATTATGCATTTCGATGGACAGACTGGTCAATGCAACGTTTTTCTTGGTCATTTAACAATAATTAACGAAAGTGAACTATCCGATAAGAGTCAAATATCTTCATATCTACAGTACTACCACAGAGGAAAGGCCAGCACAGCTAATGGGGCTTGCATCCATTTGCCTTGCCACTTGTGTCATGATAAAGAGCAAAGAATCTTGTATGATCCATTCAGGAGATAACGCCTGGTCACTCGTGAAGTAACTATGGCGTCACTCAATCATATGTCTGCTGGATCTTCCACAGATGACCCAGCCAACTTCTCGACCAAGCAACGATATATGTAACACCAGAACAAGTACGATATATGTCGCAGTCTCTAGATGTGCCATTCAGTTCCCATATGTCTGGGTGTTGGTTCAATCCAAATTCACAGTTGATTGCACTTAGTTGACTTAGCAACAAATTTCTATTGTTGCCACTAAAAGTGAAGCGACTACGTGCACTCTGATACTTTCTTCAATCTCGACCTCTGTCGATATGGTGACTTGTTCAATTTCCCATTATTTCACCATAAGATACTTTCGGCGTTCTCTGTGATTCTGTGATAACTGGATCTCACAGTTACTTCACACCTTGACATATGTTTTATGTGAACCTGCAAAGAGACCTTTCCCCATAAAAATACCTTTAATGTCTCCCAGCTGCGCAAGAACACCCGGTCATGTACATCTAAACAGTGCTGACAGCAGTACCTATCTATTTATCTATCTATCTTTGGTGTTTGAATGAACTAATGATACTGATGATGTCACAGGTATTCAGTGTTTGACAACGCTTCCACCAGTAACACCTTCTAATATATTTCGTTCCCACCCAGAGAAATCAAAAGACAGAGTCGAGGAGATCGGAAGAGTATATTTGGCGATGACCAATATATCGGAATTCTCTGATCTAATCTGGCTAGCGATTGCGGTTGATGTTGAGCACGGCGTTACCACACGTGATCTGGTGCGGATGCCTGACCGAGCGCCTTCAGCTAGATGAGTCCACTAAAACATACGGTCAGCATCCAATGTCGAAAACTTAGAGCTATTTATTTTGGGGATTTATTTACCGCTACAGATCACTCCCCCCCCTAGTGGGGCAGTGACGACCCTAAGACGTGGCCAGACAGAAGTTTAAACCCAACGAGTTTGTCGTTGGTAAACACTCTTCTGATAGCTTACTAAGTGTAGCAGCGTCTGGTCGTCTTTCCTTACTATATGGGACCGAGGTACAACATAGTAAAAAAAGAAAAAGTTGCAACGAAATTTTCGACTCCTCGTAAACTGCATCGTTCTTTTCCAGCCGTCCTGGAAAAGAAAAAAGAAAATGTAAGTGCATGTCGAAATACACTCGTATGTGCGTTAAAACACAATGTCGGCGAAACAAAATGGAAAATAAACTCAAGTACACGTAATAGCGTTAAAAAAATTGTTTTTTTGTTTTTTTAAAAATAACAATATAAATATATAGGCATATTGAAATTGTTTTTTTTTAAATATATTATATATCGTAAAAAGAAAAATCGAGATAATATGAAATGTCGAGTAGTGCCTTACGTGCAGTAGTCGTTTAAATGTTCTGGAAATCTTACTCTCCTTCCAGAACGCGTCGTTTTAGGTTTATTTTCAGATACATTCGGAGTATCATCGCCAGTGTTGGTTGTCGGTTGAGGAATAATGAGTGTAGGAGTCGTGTTGTGCGATCGTACCGAAGGAAAATCGACGTGAATAGGATTTCCTTCTAAATACGCTGCTTTTAAGCGATCGATGCTGATGCTATCGTTGGTTCCGTTCTTATCGACTACATAGTACTTAGATTCACGTTGAAGAACTTTGAAGGGTCCTTCGTATGCTGATTCGAATGGTCGTCGATGCGAGTCTCGACGAACGAAAACGTGTGTACTATATCGTAAGTCAGGTTGAACGAAAACATCAGTTGATTGTGGTCGGGTGGAAGCAGGTTTAACTGAACGCATTGCGTTTGTAAGCCTGTTCGTGTAGGAGGTTAGATACATAGTCATTGAAAAGGATGAAGGATCCACGAATTCTCCCGGAAGTCGAAGTGTCGTTCCATAAACGAGTTGAGCCGCAGTGTATCCAATGTCAGCTTTCACTGAATTGGGGATACCTAGTAAGACGAATGGAAGAGCGTCGGTCCACTGTGAAACGTTTGCAGCTGATAGTGAAGCTTTTAGTTGTCAATGAAAACGTTCTGCCAATCCGTTTTCTTGTGAGTGGTAGGCAGTCGTTCGAAAGCGAGTGATTCCTAAAAGTGTGGTCAGACAACGGAAAAGTTCAGATTCAAACTGACGTCCGCGGTCTGTAGGGATAGTTGAAAGGCAGCCGAAGTTTGCTACCTATCGTTCGACAAAGACGCGCGTCACTGTTTCAGCAGTGATGTCCTTGCTAGGTACTGCTTCTAGCCATCGAGTGAAACGGTCTACGCAGGTTAAGAGGTAAGAGTATCCATTTGAATCTGGTAAAGGTCCTACCAAATCCAGATGGACATGGTCGAAACGAGCGTCCGGAGTTTTGAAAGAGCCTCAGGGATATTTGTTGTGTCTGGTAACTTCAGATTCTTGGCAGCTTACACAGGAGCGTGCCCACTCCCTCACGTCTTTATTCATTCCAGGCCAGCAAAACCTTTCTGCTATAAGCTTGATGGTTGCACGGACGCCTGGATGAGAAAGTTTGTGCAATGTATTGAAGACATTGCGTCGATAATGTTTCGGAACGATTGGGCGATCCCTACCTGTAGATGTGTCACAAAGTAAGGTTTCCTTACCTGTTCCCATCTGTTTGATGCGTAGTTTAAGTGTTGTGGGCGATAACTCGTGCTGAAGATCAGTGTCTTCTTTTTGAAGCTCGGCGAGTTTAAGAAGGTCGATTCCTTGGAAACTGTTCAAGGACGTTATGAGAGATAAGGCGTCTGCAACTGCATTGTTTGCTCCAGAGATGTGTTGAATATCTGAAGTAAACTGCGAAATGTAGTCCAGTTGTTGAGACTCACGGGGAGAGTACTTGTCAGAAGGAGAGCTTAACGAGAAAGTGAGCGGTTTATGGTCCGTGAAAAGAGTGAATTCACGGCCTTCGATATGGTGTTGGAAATGCCGTACAGCACAATACATAGCTAGGAGTTCCCTACCGAATGTGCTGTACCTCGATTCGGTGTCTAGCAACCTTCTAGAGAAAAATGCCAATGGTTGCCAGGAGTTGTTAACCCATTGTTGTAAGACGCCACCGATTGCCGAGTCAGATGCGTCTACTGCGATACTAATGGGTGCTTCGGTGTCCTGATGTGCGAGCGTTGTTGCTTTAGCAATCAGTTCCTTAACTGTGGAGAATGCTTTTCGTGCGGTGTCGTCCAAGTTAATGGATTTCGCATTTCCACGAAGTTGGTCGGTTAGCGGTTTCATAAGTAATGCGCATTTCGGTATGAAACGTCTATAGAAACTTACGAGGCCGTTAAACGTGCGTAATTGCTTGACGGTGGTCGGTTCTGGGTAATCCAGAATGACCGCCACTTTGGTTCTAAGGGGTCGAATGCCTTGAGCACTTATAGTGTGTCCTAGGAAGTCTAATGAGTCAGTTCCGATTTGGCATTTCTGAATGTTTACAGTAATGCCATGTTTTTGTAATCGTTCGAAAACAAGATCCAGATGCTTGAGATGTGTTTCTCTGTCCGGACTTGCGATTAGACAGTCGTCAACATACGCGTGTACGAAGTTGAGACCTCGAAAAACGTCGTCTATGAATCTTTGGAATGTTTGAGCAGCGTTCCTTAGACCGAAAGGCATTCGCAAAAATTCATAGAGTCCGAAGGGAGTTATGATAGCTGTTTTCGGTATGTCGTCAGTAGCCATAGGGATTTGGTTATACGCTTTAACCAAGTCGATTTTCGAAAAGACAGTTGTACCTTTCAAGGTAGCTGTCAAATCGTGAATGTGAGGCAACGGGTAACGATCGGGAATGGTTTTCGCGTTCAATCGCCGATAGTCACCAGTTGGACGCCAATCATTGCTGTCCTTTTTAGGGACCATGTGCAACGGAGATGCATATGGGCTATTTGACGGTCGTATGATTCCTAAATCTATCATGTGATCGAATTCGTTTTTCGCTAACCTTAGCTTTTCAAGAGCTAGTCGTCGTGCTTTAGAGAATACAGGTGGTCCTGTAGTCGTGATGTGATGTGTAACACTGCTGGTTACATACGGTAGTTTCGGTTGAGTTTGTTGTATCCCAGGGTACTTATCGAGTAGTGGCTGATAGAGTGGTTCGATCATATGCTTAATTGTGACTGGGGATAATCTGCAACCAGAGAAGGAAGTTACGCAAACGGACAAATTAGTGTTTCCGTCTACTAGCCTCCGTTTGCGCGTGTCGATGATCACATTGTGGTGTTGTAGAAGGTCCATACCAATGATTGGCATAGAAACATCTGCAATAACGAAAATCCAGTGGATGGGTTTGCGTAAACCCACGTTAAGGTAAACGTACCTTTTGCCATACGTAGCGATCGGTTTTCCGTTTACCGCCTGTAAGTTAAAAGCCGATTCCTGAAGCCGGTCGTTAGGATTTGCTGGGAGAACGCTAACTTCTGCGCCAGTGTCGACGAGGTAGCGAACTCTCGTTGTCACATCTGTGACGAATAACAGACGGCTTTGTTCGCCGGCTACGGTCGCCGTTAACGCGTGCCGGCTTGGAAGTTTCCCGAATTGCTTTTCGAATCAGTCGGTTTCGTGCTGGGAACATTGCAGGGTTTTCTGCAACCTCTGGAAAACTTTCCATACTGGTTATGATACCAGCACCAGTCGGGGTTATCTGTCTCTCGTGGTCTAGAGACAGATCGCTTACGTGACATGCTTCTACGTGGTGTGCGCGATCTCTTACGGTCGGTACGAAGACTAAGATAACGAGTGAGTGTGTGACATAAGTCGTTCATATCATTCTGAGTCGTTTGAGGTTTTTCGTTGACTGAAAATACCTCGGTAGTAGAAGGTTTTGTAATTTCTAAAATGCGGTCGGCAGATGCAGCTAGTTCGTCTAAGGCGTTGTTCTGGAACGAGACCAGAACTGCTTGCACCTGTTGGGGAAGTTTTGACAAGAAGAGTTGTTTGAATAGACCTTCGTCGAAAGTTCTTGGGCCTATAACCTCTCTCATCCGTTGCAACATGTCTGTCGCAGAACCGTGTTGCAGGTCGATATTGTTGAAGAGTTGATCTAACCTTTGTCGATCGGTTAGGTCTCCTCGTTTAAGAATCGAGCGTTTTAAGATTTCGTAAGGATCGGAAACATCACTAGTAAACATACTAGGTGTTACGTACCTGTTGAATTCGCGCAGTAGTGCCTTGACTACTGCGAGGAATTGTGCACGTGTGTCGATCACGCCGTGCTCGGAGAAGTCGGCTTCTGCGTAGCAAAACCAGGCTTCGATGTTGTCGGGCCAGAAAGGCATGAGTTGAAACGAAGGCGGGGACAAAGTCTTAAGCTTGAGTACTTTAGGTATCTGTTCAGTCATGATGAAGTATGAAGTACGATAATGAACGAGGGGAAAATATATATATATATCCAAGAAAAAGCACGAAAAAAAATCACAATGTTTAAAAAAATAAAAAATAAGGCAATGATATATAAAAATCCCAAAAAGGAACAGACTCACAGTTGCAATTAGGTGTACCAGATCACGTCGGTCTCACCAATGATGATGTCACAGGTATTCAGTGTTTGACAACGCTTCCACCAGTAACACCTTCTAATATATTTCGTTCCCACCCAGAGAAATCAAAAGACAGAGTCGAGGAGATCGGAAGAGTATATTTGGCGATGACCAATATATCGGAATTCTCTGATCTAATCTGGCTAGCGATTGCGGTTGATGTTGAGCACGGCGTTACCACACGTGATCTGGTGCGGATGCCTGACCGAGCGCCTTCAGCTAGATGAGTCCACTAAAACATACGGTCAGCATCCAATGTCGAAAACTTAGAGCTATTTATTTTGGGGATTTATTTACCGCTACAATACCTTTGTACTTGTGGAATGCTTGATTTAGAATTCTAAATACAGTACATTCGTTTGTGGTTATCTAGTACTTCTTGATCCGATTACGTTATTTCTGGGATTATTAGTTGATACTATAATTCAAATACTTCTAATTATCATAATGGCGTCACGATGGAGCCTGTGATGGAATTGTTAGACATACATTCAGATTCTGATGCTTTTGAGGATTACTTTGAAAGGTTCGAAATCTGGGCTACGACCAAGGAAGATGCTGAGGATGTTAATATTGTAGCACATTTCCTCACATTCATCGGAAAAAAGCATATAGCTTATTAAAAACTCTGACTTTACCGGAAAAGCCCATTTCACTTCCTTATACAGCTCTCAAGGAAATACTGCTAAACTATGTCAAGTATACAAATTTCGAATGCGGTGAAGGAGGAAGATTTCGTAAAATGATTCATGAGGATGTAAGAAATTCCACAGCATTACGCCATCCCAACCCACTCCATACTCAAGTTTATGCAGATAATTCATTGAGGAGTTGAGATGTAGTTCACGAAGATGGACACGAGTTCGGTCAATGTTTGTCCTGTGGCAGGTTCCACTCTTTTAATTCATGTAAATTTCGTAGTTCTAAGTGCTTTAAATGTGGTGATGCAACGACCGAACAACCAATATTCGGTTGGAACACCGGACTGACGAACCCAAAGTTAATTCGATTAGACCAGACCACGTTCCTCTGCATAGCGCACAACGCGTTTTTGAGATACTCGTATTACATTATATCAAAACACAAACTCAGTGCTCAATATAAACGGTTTTAATTCAGAAAACAGAACAAATTATATCAAAAGTACAAAATACCTTAAACGGTATAGCCTGTGCTATACAGTCAGAAGTTTCTCTAACGCAAAGTAGCGCACTAAACAATGAAGGAAACAATCAGTACTAAAGGGTTTGATACCTGAGAATCAATAAAAATATTCCCAACAAGATGGGATCAAACATCTATCAGCAGGGATTCCAGCAATCCTCCCAAGCAGATAGTCAAAAGGTTAACAGTCACACACTGAATCACGCCGTGACCTTAAGCTTAGTTAAACACGACCTTACTGTCAATAGTCCGGCAACATGCAATAGAAAATTAGGTGACAAAAGATAAGTCTTTAATCAAAATCACATAATAAAGGCTCAAACGAGGAAGACTGAAGAACAAAAGATGTGGTTAGATGAGATCTGAACAAAGGTTAAAATACACGACAGGGAGAAGGAACAAATAAATGACAATACTGTTCAACAAAGAAGCTGCAGAGGGGTTTTCGTCGTTCTCTTTCCGTTACAGGTGATATTGGACATATTCAGTCAGTTTGTAATACTACTGTTCGTCTTGCTGCAACTAATATTAAGTCTTGTAATTCCGATTCTATTAAGTTGAGTATTTATGATGATCAGTTATTTTCATCAACGATTTCAAAAGACAGTGTAGAGTCATATGGCAGTTCAGAGTTAAGTGAAACTCAGAATCCTTGTGAGACAACAGTTTCTAACCAATCAACATATCAGATTTCTCATGTTATTGTACGAGATATGGTTTTTCCTAATGGTTCACTTATTTTTGACGAAATTCCTTGCAAATCTGAGGAAAATATGTTGAATAAACCTAGTCATGATCGAAAACCTGATCTATTTTTGATAGATGCTGATTTTTCTAATGACCTTTTACTCTGCAATGACATTCTTAATAAATTTGAGGAAACTATTTTGGAAGAATGTGTTACAGCATTTGTTGCCGATATTTTACTTTATTAGTACTGAAGATGCCACAGGTATTCGGAGTTTGACAACACTTTAACCAGTAACACCTTATAAGAATCGTACTCACCAAGTGAATTCAGAAGACAGAAGCGAGAAGTTTCAAAGGTATGTTTGATAAGCTATCAATATATCGAGGACCGCCTGATCTAATCTGGCTAGTGATTGCAGGGGTTGCTGAGCACGGCGTTCCCACTCGTGATCTGGTGCGGATGCATGACCGAGCGCCTTCAGCTAGGTGAGTTCATTAAAACTAATGTGGTCAGCATCCAATGTCGAAAACTTACAGAGCTATTTATTTTGGGGATTTATTTACCGCTACATATCTATCTATCTATCTATCTATCTGTTTACGCTTGCTGCCTCTCGTGAAGCAGCATGGGAGGTCCACCAACATTCTCCATCCAACCCTATCCTGGACAGTCCATTCCAGTTGTGTCCAGTTGCTATTCATCGTTTTAATGTCAGCTTTCAATTCGCGACGTAGTATGTTCTTCGGCCTCCGCCTTTTCCGTTTCCCTTCAGGATTCTGGGTAAACACTTGCCTCGTAATGCAGTTTGGTGATTTCCTCAATGTGTGTCTTATCCATTTCCAGCGTCTTTTCCTGAGTTCATCTTCAGATGGAACCTGGTTTGTTCTCTCTCACAAGAGACTGTTGCTGATCGTATCACGTCAACGGACATTGAGTTCCTTGTATAGACTATTGTTGATAAATACTTGTACTTTTTCGATGCTGGTTGTGGTAGCTCTCCAAGTTTCAGTTCCGTACAGTAAAACTGTCTTGACGATCGGTTTGAAGGTTGTGACTGATATTGGTTGACAGTTGTTTTGAATTCCGCCCTTGTTTTGCTAATCCTCAACTTTAAGTCTGCATCCGATCCTCCTCGATCATCAATTATAATGTCCAGGTATGTGAACGTTTCCACACCTTCCAGAGTTTCTTTATCAAGTGTGATTTTGTTGGTGTTCTCTGTGTTGTATTTTAGGATTTTTATTTTTCTCTTGTGTATGTTGAGGCCTACTATTTGTCTTCATCTTCATTTGTTCGTGTGTATGGGATAGGAGGGCTAGGTCATCTGTCAAGTCCAAATCGTCTAGTAGCACCTAACCTGTCCATTGTATTTCGTGCTCCCCCCCATGTTGAGGTCTTCACAATCCAGTCAACCACCAGAAGAATGAGAAAAGGTGAGAGTAAGTAGCTTTATCTGACTCCGATCCTCCCTTGGAATGCATCTGTCAGCTGTTCTTCATTCACGACTTTGAACTGTAGTCCGTCAGTATGTAGAAGGAAGGCTGTGTTAAATATTGGTAATGCTGTTTCCATGCACCTATATTAATTGTTACCCTGGTTGTTAGAAGGGGACATCGTCCTCGTGACTTCTGAAGAATCTCTGTTTTCACCATCAGGCGTCATAATTCTTCTGAATGTAAATCCTCCAACTTCCATGACAGAGTTTAAATGGTTTAATTTGTTTCTGGTTAGTCTTTTTTAACAAGGTTATTTTCTACGAGATGGTGTTACTGACCCCATACCCAACCCTTCTCCTTTACCCGGGTTTGGGACCGGTAGTAACTCTAAAAGGGCTACAGGCGGAGTTAATATGAGACGTGGCTCCACATTAATGAGAAGTCCTGTACTAGAAGGTAACAGTTGTTTCTTGTTTTTCAATGGTTTCTAACTCAGGTTTATTCATGATCTCAGAAGGATTTAGCAGTCTCCACAAACTACTACACTGATACATATTATTATCATCTTGGTCCACCAATAAGAATTACTTATTATAAGAAAGTATACTCATTTATAGTTTTTGTCACTGTTATTTATGATTACTGCACGTGATTTATCCGAAATATTTGGATTAAATGATAATTTTCTAATATTAAACATTTGTTTTTACAAAATGTTTGTTGTCTTATGTTCTCAGAGCTGGATGGTTTTATTCTAAAGCTTCCACTGTGTTTACTTCACGTAGAAGTGAGCTGTTTGGTTAACCCGCAAGTGTTAATAAGTAGTTGTTTCCAAAGGTTTTGTCAGCTTAACTTGTCTTTATATTTGTAAGTTGTTCTATGGCCTTCTGACCGCGTGACTGAGCAATCCTTTTTGTATAGGTTAGTAAGTAGTGTTTACATCAATATCTGTTGATTGTCAATTGATTTGAATGCCATGGTTACAACATGTTCGCGCTTTCCTAATCAAATACGTTGTCGGCATAAACTGATACAACCGATAACCTATCGTACTGCTTTACTGCCAGTTTGTGTTTGTGAATACACAGATGGAGGGCACGACCACTATATTCAGTGTAGTGTTTGTCGCAATTAGTACAATCTATTTTGTAGATAATATCATATTCATGTTCTTTCACTGTTGTGCCCTTTGGTCTAGAAAACCATACGTTACACTATAGACGAGCTTTTCCTAGTTCATGAGTCCAGATGTTATGTAGCGGAGGATCCACCTAGGGGAGCTGAAAAACCCTAACTAATAGTGCACATGGGCTCCAGGATCCTGAGGGAACAAATGGCGTATGAACCACTTATTAGTCACCGGCTAACATTGGATTGCATCTCTTGAAGTTGCTCCACTACTTTATGGATCAGACCATTAGGTCGAAGGCTCCAAGTGTGATCCCCTAAATAAACCACCTGTTTCGGTCTGGGCACCCGGGCAGCATTACAACCCACATACAAATCAAGTGACTTGTGTAGTACATATGTATTTGGTACCCCTTTGTACCAGCATTTCTGTGTTCAAATAAATAAAGTAAATAAAGTAAATAAATTCATCATAGATTGACTTCAGATAAAGCATCTTTGTAAATTAGGGAGCACTAAATAGATATTTAGTTCTAGTATTGAAAAAGAAGTTACCATGTTCATTATTCAATAGTTTATCAGTTCTATATATTGCTAAATACTGAATTGCATCATAAAAGGTTTGAATAATTTTTTCTGGTTGGCGTTTTTTTAGCGAGTTATTTTTATTTTTATCAATTGACTAATAGTAGAAGAAAATGAGTTTAAATCAATTAAATAGTCTTTTTCCATATACATAGTTCCCTTTATCATTTTGATAAGAGCAAGAACGAAGATTCTAGCAAAATAACATGAATTCATTTTATTTCGTTGGTTCTCGTCAGCTGCTTACAACCTGTGATATTTAAACTCATAATTACATAATTGGTTTAAATTACTTACATGAAAGGGTTCGGTTGGAAGTTATATTGAAGACACATCAGTATAGAATGGCAAGGGTATAAATAAATTTTATAGAACATTCTATAACATTGATTGTGACAACAGTTCAAACGGCGAGAAACAAGGGATGACATAACGAGTAGACATTTATAGGAATAAAATGAGTAAAGCTCAGTTGATAAAATAAGATTAATAATCTGGAAGACAGTTGCAATAAAACCCAATGATGTAATAAATGCAATAAAGAGTTTTAAAAAATAATAATAATTTTAAGATGCAGCGAAGGTATATTTGTCACCAAGTCAGGAAAAGATTAATAACCATCTCATTCTGAATATATAAGTCAGGCTTCAGCAAACTTTAGAAGACTGGAATTTGACTGCTTACTAATCATCATGAAAGATTGCAAGGTATCAAGGAGATGTTTAATAATTGCACTGTTTAGAGTATTTCTTTCTCTCGTTCTAAGGCTTTTTTTAGAATATGTTCACAAAAATATAAGATATGCCCTCCATTCTGTTCGGCCAATATAGCTACTTTAGTAAGTACACGTAAATTTATAAACGCAATTGACAGTAACATGAAAGGGGTGTTTGTCAACCTTTTAAACAAGAAATAAAATCTATTAATTTCATATTTAAATAAAGAACACAAAAAGGAAACTCATTTACAGAATTGTTGAAAATATACATTATAAATAAAATCGTTTTCCCTTTAAAGAGTTTCTTTTTTCCTTCCAATTATTCTATTCAAATGAACTATTGACCCAATTTTATTTTAGCGTGAAATTGAACTATACTTCACTTTTCTTTATTTACACAACAAATAAACTTACTATTGATGTTACTTTCTTGTTTCTCATTTTTATTTCCGTCTACTTCGCTTTTTTTTCCCCTCTCTTTTTTTTCGTATAAAACTTTCGAAAGATAATTAAGGGAAGTATTTTATAAAGGATTTATTATGTTGGTTAAAATGTTATTAAAAGTATCAACATTATGAATTAAATGAAAATTTGTAACTGTTGAATAAATGAGTGGTTATTTAAATTCATTAGTTAAGCGAATAATCAATTGGAAATTTGAAGTGAAAGTTATTGGCTTTGAATTATAGAGTAAATATCAAATCTAAGATTTGTATGAATCTAGCTGACGAGTCCTGAAAAAACATGGGACATATCATACGTTCTGGATTCTCTTGTTAGCCGTATTCCATCTGCATAATTGAAAATCTATCGTATGTGTTTAACAGGAATCACTGAAACTTAGTTTTAGGAACTAACTTAAATATATAACTAGTATAGGGGTTGAGGAGATTATTAACTTTTTGATTGAGATTATGAACCTATTGATGTTAGACCACCTTTTGAAACCTGGAAGCACTGGACGGCCGTTTCGTCCTATTGTGGGACTCCTCAGCAGTGTGCACCCACGATCCCGCTCGCGGGATTCGAACCCAGGGCCTTCGGTCTCGCACGCGAACGCTTAACCTACTGGACCACTGAGCCGGCATCCAATGGTGATAGTGTCTAACATCAACTAATCCACGAAATTGCGCGACCAACTTCCATTGTACTGAGGTAGATACCTGTCTCTACCCAACATGGATTAGCTCCACTGGTCACGGCTTCTCACTAGAACTCCGAGAATTCCCTCACGAAGCTAGCCACTAGTGAGCACATGTTGATTACTAGTATAGGGGTTGTGGTCTAACATCAATCGGTTCATGATCTCAATCAAAAAATTAAATATATAAGTATTTTTTTTATCCCAAGATGAAATCTATTGGTGGGAAGGAGGTATCATTGGTTCAACTCCTGACATCACGTCAGGACAATGGGATGAAACTGTAAAGGTGAATACTAAAGTAGCAGAAGTAAAAATAATCAATAATAACAATAATAATAGTGTCACTGGTAGTAAAAAGCCTAGTTATAAACAATATAATTTAGAAAGAATGAATGAATTCACAGAATGAAAGATATAAAATAATTTTAAAACTCAAAATCTAAGAAAAAAGATGAAGAATAACTGCATCTGTACCACTGAGATTGATTGAAAGCTATTTCACCAAATGCCTTCAACTATTTGACACAATAATCATGTAAATCACATCTAGGTACTTGTCACCCGTTAATCTAGTTGATATCATTCTATAATAAAAAATACGTACATATATTATATTTGATAGTGACTAATAACTGAAGTCCCACTAACTAAATAAACAAGGAATTATATATGAATCAATTTATTTATTTAATACTTGGATTTAAAATAGACTGCGATAAATGTAGAATCATAGAGAAAATAGAAACCTATGTACAATATATAGTCGTGAATGAGACCTGAAGAAAATTCATGGACCATTATAAAATGTATGTCCAGTTTCTTCCAATTTTAGGTGTTTAGAGGTAGTTTTCAATGATCTCTGGGACCTATATTTCATTACAACCTGACAGTAGTCAGCTAGATGTACCTGCAATCTCGCGGGAATTGATATTCCCCGTCGTATTTGAGTTCACAGAGTCTAGCAATGTTACAGTCTGAACCATTACCACTGATCTTTACTCTGTAGGAATAACCTCTAGTCTGCTTCAATTACTTTTTATAATATAACACACTCATCATCCAACATTATCCATATGTCACTGTTTCAGTTTTTCTCTCTATCTCTCTTTATATAAGTGACTTAACAAGCACCAACTTCTTACTAGAAATTCCAGAAGTTATATCTTGAATTGTTCATAATTAAATAATACACATTCTAAATAAATAAGGAAATTAAAATGAATAATTCTAACTAAATAGCCCTTCTTGTCTTGTGGTTCCTTTAATTTGTATAAAAATGGATGGATAAAATCGTGTTTATTTAATTGGTGGCTCAGATTTTCAAGTAGGAAGTAGTATAGATTCGTAGTACTGTATGACATGCTGGTTTGAATCATATACTGATTATTAATCCTATAACTAAAATCGACATTTAAACTTATTCAAGTTGACATTACATAATAAACATTAATTCGTGAACAAATTTGTTTTGATTTTGTCAATATTCCCAAATTTTATAGAAATTTGTGAAAAATGGCTATATCAAAGCTATCCGCATAGGATACACATACGTTAACTAACATTGATTTAAAGAATTCAGTTAGCGTTATTATTTACAAAACGGAATTACTCAAATCCTGTCTGATGATGATACTGCGCTGTGTGTTACTTATATTAACATAAGTAGTATATAATGTTAGTCGTAAACAGAAGGTCTGGCAGCAGAGAGACAGGAGGATCGAACTGTAAAGAATGGAAACAGGATGCAATTTGTATGAAAATGTGAGAACAATGAAGTCTGAGTCATTTTGAGACAATTGGTGGACATTTTGCAAATTAAGCATTTACTTTATGATTGTTAGATTTTACTAACAAGTCCTGTAATTTTGTGTTAAACACATTTGATTGTTCCCACTCGTGTTTCGTGTTGACTACAATACCAATTCCGAATTCATACTGTATAATTGTTACAGAAGTGCATTTTCCCTAAACTAATCTATTCCTTTTAAAAGTTAATTTGAATTAATAACTGTAGAATCTAATGAGAATTTGTTGAGAAAAAATATACATATTCTTCGTTCACTTCATACATCTTTGTTTTTAGACAATCAATCAGAGTTTCATACCTTAAACTACAAACTGATCCTAGTTAGACAACAAATTCAAATTAGAAAACCAGTGGACAGCTGCTCTGTTCTAGTATGGGACTAATCAGAAATGTCCATCAACGACTTTATCAGGGATCAGACTTAGGACTTTCATGTCTCTCAGCATGACCTAAACCTTTAGACTCCTGAATCAACATTCAACAAGTGAAATATCTAACTTCATCAGTATAATACATTTATACATGGATTCTATTGTGGTTGTTTTTGGTTTATACAAACTACAGACATAGAAGAGGTTACTGGAACTACTAAAGGTGTTTCAATACAGTTTTATGACAATTAGATTCATGAACAGGTTACTTGATTTCTATGTAGGCGTTTGAGTACATGTAGTTAATACTAATAATTATTCAGTTAAAACAAAATCTATTAGTTTGAGAAATAGACAACATAAAAATTTGAGCTGGACCCCACAGGAATCAACATAACTAATATTCAGTATAGTGGTTGTGGAGATTGTTAAGTTTTTGATTGAGATCATGAACCGATTGATGTTAGACCATCATTGAAAACCTGGAAGCACTGGACGGCCGTTTCGTCCTGTTTTTGGACTCCTCAGCAGTGCACATCCACGATCCCGCTCGCGGGGTTCGAACCAAGGGCCTTCAGTTTCGCGCGTGAACGCCTAACCTGCTGAACCACTGCTGAGGAGTTCCATACTAGGGTGAAACGGACGTCCATTGCTTCCAGGTTTTCAATGGTGGTCTAACATCAATCGGTTCATGATCTCAATCAATAACTAATATTACTAAATATATTAGGCGCGAAAAAATAAAACTAAAAAGTCGAACTTTCAAATAAAGTACTAAAGTATATGTGAATGTTTACCCCTTTCAATCATCTAATAAAAAGTCTGCACAATCATTTTTCATCCTATTAATTAATTGATTCTCCCTTTTTCTTGTCTACTTAAGATCAAGTCCATATATTAGTTGATGAAAAGGGGGTATACTTTAAAATATTTGCTTTCATTATATATTAGAAACTTACAACAACAAAAAAAGACTGACACAATCATATAACAATTTGATTGGTTAATTTTCACAATTTTCTTTTTATTGTTTATGTTGTCTTATTCACTTATATAAAGAGAACATTTCTAACTATCTTAACTTATTCACTTGGTATTGTTTTGTTTGTATCTTTCCATTGTGGTTTAAAGACTGCAATTGATCAGTCTGTCATTAGCAGATGTGCATACTGTATGTATGCCTCGATATGATCTTAATTTACAAGCTTAACCTATCTGAAGCTATTTTTTCACCCCTATATCAATTTGTATAGGTCAACCTCATAAAAATGAATGAACCAATCAAAAAAAAGAAAACTTGGCATTTGTTTATTTTCTTCTTAAAAAAAACAAAAAACAAAATAATTTCCATAAAAACATGACTAATCATGATAATAAATAAATAAATAGATGAATATGAATGAATTAATCATTTGGTCACGTGCTTCTCGAAAATTCGGGCATAGGGAATACTTGTAACTAACGTGGAAAATATAATCAATCTTTGGATTATTGGATTTAAATCATTAAAATAATTCAGTAAGTCTTTTATCAACTATCAGTTATATTAATTTTATTCGATTCAGTAATATTATCAGTTTAATTGTTCTATCTTAATTTAAAACTAATTAGTGGTAAAGAGTTATAACCTGATAATAGATTAGATTAAGGTCATTGATATTTCATGAGAACAGTGAATTGGAATTCTATATTAGATATAATTTCAACTATAAGGATATGCTCGTGATAGCTCTATTTCTTATATGTGGGTTTTTGTTTCAATTGTTATTTTCACTGGTTGAAATCATGAGTCAATTGAAGCTAGACCACCATGGAAAACCTGAAAACACTGGACGGCCGTTTCGTTCTAGTATGGGACTCCTCAGCAGTGCGCATCCGCAATCCCGCCCCAGGCGAGATTCGAACCCAATTGTTGTTTGATTAGTGAAATACATTATGGTGCTTTTCACTGAAAAAAAATTCAAGGGATTCATCTCAAAACTAATTACTAGTAAGCATATGACTTTTATGTGTCTATAAGATTTATCCAATAGATTTATGTAGATACGTATATGTAAAACGCCACATTATGGTGAATATCCATTAAAATGTATAGTGGTAGAATCGATACTTTATAATAGTCTTACATATGAACAAGTGGAATAATAACACTTATGTTTGTTAACGATGTGCTTGCACTGGGAACTAAAATCGACTATTCGTTGTTTTAAAGATAAGGCAATCGACTATAAGTATAAATTGTAATCGAACCATCAATTGAAAACATTTCTTTGTTTTATTCAATAAATGTTTTACTACTTATAAGTAGCTATTACGAAGTC
This sequence comes from Schistosoma haematobium, assembly GCF_000699445.3. NCBI lineage: Eukaryota > Metazoa > Platyhelminthes > Trematoda > Strigeidida > Schistosomatidae > Schistosoma > Schistosoma haematobium. The sequence goes on along the minus strand of NC_067199.1, from coordinate 35,255,716 downwards.
GGTATTATTGATTGACAATGACAAGCTATGTAAGATCATGAATTATCAACACTACATATTATTAAAATTCTTAGTAACGTCATACGTTAGCATCAAGCCAGTACCTCATCAGTCTAAATCTTAAAAACATAGGTATTAAACTTAGAAAGCTATGAAAGCCACTTCTTTATCCTATCATACTTGATCATGTTAAATTGTTCAACTCAATTTTGGTAACTCTAATTTTCTCCTAATTTCATTTAATAAGCTGTAGGTGATTCTCCACTAATCAAATTATTAAAGTAAAATGTCAGAAATATTTATTGATAATTACTGGAAAATTCTTCATTACTAGAAAATAATTGAAGTCGTTCATTAAAACGAACAGAAATAGTTTTAATTCATATATATTGGTTGTTTGGATCTTCCCATTGATGCTTAGGACTACAGTTGACTAGTCTCTTTAGGGATATGTGCATTCCATTCCGACTGCCTTGATATTACCACTAAGTCACAAATATTTTAAATACAAATGAATGGATAATGGTTAACATTGGAATCCAGAACACGCATTTCATCTTGTTTGAGACTCTCAATCTGGATGTAACTGTACCCGAGTTGATGTTCATTTCTGGACTCGAACCCAATGACGTTCACGCATGAAATAATTTTCCAAAAGTCTCACTCGTACTTAATAATGTTTTCTACGAAAGTAATGAAAACTTCTCAAAAGATCACTCAGTTTTCGAAATTCAATAGCAATAAAATGCATAAAACTGAGTTATAAAATTTTTTTATTATTATTACGAAAAATACACATTTTCAAAGATAATAACTGGCGACACTATAATTTATAGATGAAACAATCTCGTATAAGATAACAGGTCTCGGTTTGGCGTGAAATTCACTCACCCATTTGGCTAAATAGAATCTTGACATTATAGATGATGTCAGTTCGTGGTGAAAACCCTAAATCTAATTCTTAACCTTAACCGTCAACTGTAGATCATGATTCGAATTCCTCACACTAATTTATAACCCTCATTTGGTGCTAATTATCAGGTGGACACTTTCAAGGTCAGCCGAGAGTCGCTCAAAGGTCGTCCATATATTATAGTCTCATCTAATAGTTTAAGAATTTTTCAACTTTACTTTATTTACTACTTATATTTTTTTCTTAGTAACCAAATAATTATGAATGTACAAAAAACAACTGAATATAAAATCATACAACAATTAATCAAAATTGCAGATGAAATTGACAATGAATTCAATGATAATCAGTTAAAACGAAAATGTGAAAGAATTTCTCAATCGAATTATGGATCATTTCAATGTTCAGTCATCCACAATAAGGTAATTTAATTTTTAAAAAAAATTCAAAAAGAAAGTTTATTTATGCTTAGTCGATCTAAATAAATACAACAGCTTTTGGGGATTATTTCGCGAACTTTTAGTGAAACTCCATTATCTATAGGGTCAATTAAATCAATAAAGCGACATATGATTACATCATCTTAGAAACTATTTGAAATACAGAATGTGTATTCAAGAGATCCGAAGTATTGTGTTCTTAGTTATATTCGTCAGTGAAAAATTATTGGGAAGTTGTAAACTATGGATTAACACAAGCAACTAATCATTCCTATTTTTCAAGAATTCTCTAGTTAATTCACTTGGTATTGTTTGGCTTGTATCTTCCCATTGAGGTTTAAGACTGCAATTAATCAGTCTGTTATTGGTATATGTGCATACTGTGCGTATGCCTCGATATTGCCTTAATTCACAAGCTTTTTGTAAGCAATGATGGATAGTGGCTAGCAGTGACGAGTCCCAAATAGAAAGAAACGCGCGTCCTGGATTCCACTACTAGCCACTATCCATCATTGCTTACAAATTCTCTAGTTAATTTTAAGTATTGATGAGAATCACTGTGAAGTATATCGATTTAACAGTTATGACGACAAACATGTGGTGTGTTATCATTATAAAGCTCTGTAAATGTTCTATGATAACCATAAAATTTTCATTGACTTAACATAATTATCTACAAGTCAATAGTAAAATGAAAATTATTGTTAGTTGTAATAACTTTAACCATATAGAGAGTAAAACATTTTATCATCAATAATGTTCACGATTTAGGGTGAATTTATTAAGTTTTTGAACTCTGAACTGTTGAATTTAAACTCAGCAGTTTAACCATTTGTTAAGAGATTTGAAAGATTTCAGTTCGATTCTTGTCAGGGTCATGTATACTCGTTGCTGATGAATCTCATACAAAGGCGAAATAATTGCCTTTGAAAATAATCAGAATTACGCAACACTATGAATCACATTAATTTATCTTCAGAATTCAATAATGTCATAAAACTCATTGTAATTTTAATAGTTGAGATCATGAATCAATTGAAGCTAGACGACCATGGAAAACCTAGAAGCACTGGACGACTGTTTCGTCCTATTGTGCGCATCCACGATTCCACCTCGCGAGATTCGGTCCCAGGATCTATCGATCTCGTGCACGAACACCTAATCTCTAAACCATTAAGTCGGCATAGAATTAATCCACATGATTGAGCAACACATCTACCATTGTCTTCAATCAGTTACGATCTCATATCATCACTGCTATCCTTACAATTAAATAAAGATATAATTAGATTTTACAATTGAACTATGTTAATTTTCATAGAAAATTAATCACATTTCTATTTTGGATTTTTAATTATTTATTTATTTATTAATTTGTTGACCAAAAAAATTTTTGTTTTCAATTTTTGCTCTATTTATACCATCATTAAACTTAACACTAAACTGGAATAAGAAAAGATGGATAGTTTTAATAGTATATAAAGGTGGTTTTTGTCAATTTTAAATAAACCTACATGGTTTGTAAAAAATAGAAAAGGGATGAAAAAAGGAGATGAGTCATCATTATTATTATCCATGTCATAGTAGTAGCAATGATAACACCACAGGGAAGCCTATATTATACATAAAGAGAGTATGTGTTTGTTTGTGTGTATGAAAAATTATTTGATAGAATTTGACATACATACAACTATATATATCTTTAATCACTTGAGATACACTAAATAATGATGATAATGAGACGAGATGAAGTGAGGTGGGACGGTGAGAGGTGTTTTGTGATGATGATGATGATATATATATATATATGAATGAATATGTTGAAGAAATTCGTCAGCCACTTATTATCTATCCTTTAAGGTCATCAACATCATTGTCACCATCTCCCTACTTTATTTTTCTATAGAAAACTTGTTAGAATTATATATAAACTTTTTAAAATGTGAATAAATCGAAAAGTCTACAAACAGACTGACAAATTATTGAAATCACACACATATTTATACACACACAAAAAACACACAAGAGAAATTCGACATACAATGTAATGAAGATGATAATGACCTCAGCATAAACTTCACTAAATTGGAATCAAATTTGTTTTTGTTTAAAACGTTATGCGGGTTGGATTTTTGTGGCTATAAGACAGTAATAATAATAATAACGCATAATATTGATAACAAGTATAGGTCTACGCCCTATTTGTGCATATGTGTATGTGCATTAGCATAAGTATCATTACAAGACCCTATTTATAATAACAGAGTAATTTATTTATAGACTTAAAAACATAAATAAATAGCAAGTTTATTGTACGTCTTTTAGTGCTGATGCATAAATCACAAGTTAACCTGTGAACTTGTATAAATATACAATATGGTAATCATTATTAAAAACGAATTAACTTTTCTCAATGAAACATAAATGTAATAATAAGGTATATTATTATCATTATTATTATTATTATTATCACAAGTGATTATGCAATGTACAAACAAATAAACAATTAGAAATGAAAAGATTTCTGACACAACTTTTTCAGTTCATTTGACAGTGTGAAAAAGGACAATATGGCGATGAGTCAATTACATCATAGATGTGATTTATTTTAATATGATTCAACATAATTTTCAGTATTCACGTTCTTTATTTCATTAATTTAATATTGAATGATGATTAAATGATACATAAAATCAACTGCAATTAATTTATAACTGAGTAGTAACCAATTTTATACCTGTCCGGTTCATTACTACTATTACTGAGGAGTCCTAAAATAGGACGAAACGGTTGACCAGTGTTTCCAGGTTTTCAACGGTGGTTTAACACCAATCGGTTCATAATTATTAATTGAGCCTTGTTGTAATATAGTCTAAGTGACTAGACAATTTGTGCATTATATCCTGATCTTAGATGGTTTAAAGTAGTTAAAAGGGTTCGAGTTCCACGGACAAGTGTCAACTAATTTGAAGCATAGACCTCAAGTTTCTTACCAACCGACCACCTTCAACTATTGAATATCAAAAGAAATGCAAATCACACGAGATAGTGGTGATATATGAATTTAATTTGCGAGGATTCGTAAAACAAAGACATCATTCCTACAGTTGAAGAACATATAGAACTCAAAACAACTGTCAACCAATATCAAAATCACAATCTTCAATCTGAACGTCATGACAGTCCCATTGTACAGAACTGAAACTTGGGGAACTATCACAACCATCATCAAAGTAGCATAAGTATTTTTAAACAATTGTCTACATCAAATACGCAGTGTTCGTTAACATGATACGTGATACAAACCAGGTTTCATCTGAAAAAGAAATCAGGAAAAGACACTGGAAATAGATAGAAAAAAACATTGAGGAAATCGCGAAACTGCATTACGAGGCAAGCGTTTACCTGGAATCTTGAAGGGAAACGGAAAAGAGGAAGGCCAAAGAATACACTGTTCCAATAATTGAAAGCAGACTTGAAAATAATGAATAGCAACTAGAATGGATTTTCCAGGACGGAGTTGGATGGAGAGTGTTGGTGGGTGGCCTATGTTATTACACAAGGGGTAACAGGCATAAGTGAGTAAGTTAAATAACTTTCTAAAAATAATTTATTTTACGAGTAAAATACAGTGAATTTTGTAGTCATTTATCTATTCATTTGTTTATTTGTCGTTTTTTTCTTCTTAAAGCTCAAATCAATGAATGAAGAAAACAAGCAAACTCATGACAAAAAAGAAAAACATAGTTGGAAACAAAAACACATTTTACATAAATCAAATAAATATTTATTTATTACAATCGGGATATTTTGTAGTTATTTCTTAATCAAACGTTTTACAAGATGATCCAAATGTGTATTTTATTATTTTTTTAAATGAAACAAAGTTTAACTTTTCCATTGTAACTCTCGAATGAAACAAGAATCAATTGTCAATTATAGAAACAACAACTTGGTAAGCACATTATACAAAGTGCTTGAATTATGACTAATGAACATGATAACTGTGAGTAATTTATGAATTTCAAAGAATGGATTTCATTGATTCACTTGATGGTATTGAAGAAACAACAAATGAATGATATCTATGAATTGTTGTCATCGAATATGCAACAGTTCGAGAAAGAATGGAATAAAGCTTACCAGTATATACATCTGTCTATATATATATATATATATATTGTATAGTGATTGTTTTCTTTATGTACATATAGATTATGTTACTAATTTCTTTTTGAAAGTATGTAAATAAATTATTTTTCTAAAATATAATTTCATTTATTATATTTACACAAAGACTTTTTGTATAGAAATTTTATTCATTTTGAAGATAGGGTGGTGTGAGTTACTTATATCGACATGAGTAGTATATAACGATAGTCAGAATTAAAATGTCTGGCTGCAGAAGATTGAGAAGGAAAGAACGAGAATGGGAAGGAATTTGTATGAAAACGTAGGAACAATGAAATGTGAGACTATGAACTGATATTCGCAAAAGGAATAGTCAAGTTTGAGATAATTGATTGATATCTTATTAATTAATTATTTACTGTATGATTCTCAGATTTTAGTAAGATGTTCTGCAATTTTGTCTTCAAAAACGTCCGATTTTCTCCCAATTGTGTTCTCGTTCACTACAGTATTATGTTTTAAAAATTAGTATTACTTTGTCAGGAGTTCTATGGAGATTTTAGTAATTTCAACAGTTGAACTCATGAGTCAATGGAAGCTAGACCGCCATGGAAAACCTGAAAGCGCTAGACGGTCGTTTCGTCCTAGTATGGGACACTTCAGCAGTGCGCATCCACGATCCTGCCCCCCCCGGAGGATTGTTTTAAGTTTCACTATTCAAGTGAATACAAGTAAAAAGAATGAAATCAATGTTAATCTTAAATATGTTGTTTCTGCAAATTAATCATTTTCATAAATTATTCATACTTAATAAAAACATATTTGCATTGATCTAATATCAGTTAATCTACTGACAGTTATTTGATTTGTTTAATCATTTGGGTAATGTTTATTCTAATCATCAGTGACTAGTGGAGTTCAACTAGGTCTGTTGTGAGATAGTAACTCACTGAAGAGAATGGTGGATGTGTCGATCAATTTCGTGGATTGGTTGAAGTTAGACATTAACATCGTTGGATGCCGACCGGCTCAGTGGTCTAGAGGTTAAGCGCTCCCGCACGAGACTGATATGTCGTGGATTCAAATCTCGCGAGGTGGGATCGTGTATGCGGAATGCTTAAGAGTCCCAGAATAGGATGAAACGGTCGTCTAGTGTTTCCAGGTTTTCCATGGTGATCTAGCTTCAACTGACTCATGGTTTCAACTATTAAAATTAATATCAATTTGGTTAAATTTTGGCGAGTATTCGATATTACAACTTCGCTTGTACTTAAACACATATAGACCATTTCTAGAGAACTGATTAATATTTATCCGTTAGAGTAGAATTCGATGATAATCCGCAGTTTCAAATAGAGTTTTATTATTGATATATATATACAGGATAATCATTATTTAACTTCATAGGTGAGTAGTTGATTTACACGTAACATGGTTAATTTCGCAAACTATGACATTATTATTTATCACTTAAGAGGGAGGAAAAGGTACTTGACACAGATGGTAAATTCGACCAAGGCGGTAGAAACATGTATTACTTATGCAGAACCACTACCTGCATCGGTGGGCATTGTTGTTTGATGTAGGAGTAGGTTTCAAGAAAATTAGGGGCAGTTAAATCAAGATATAGGATCTGTTCATTGTGTCATTGACCGTGGACCTGAGATATGTTGGTTGATTGGAAATACCCGGTTAACTCCTAACCTAAATTGGAGATATTGAGTGGAATGGGTCAGAATTATTACAATGGTATGGATGGATTCGCTCATTACCTAACTCCAGATTTTGAAAGTCAATGATTGACTTATAAACTACCTTGATTGGTTTAATAATTTCGTATATGCATATAAATATTACTGTATATTAGAGTAAAGCCTGATGAGGATCTAATCGAAAACAATATTGTTCGCTTATATATGTTGTTCTAAATTTGCAATATGGGAATATTTCAAACTGATCTTTGCCGGGTCAACGTTAAAAGTCAGGAGCCACTGGATACCCGTTTCGTCTTTCAATGGGGTTCCTCAGAAGTACCCATCCAGGACTTTTAGTTACGATCAAGAATGTTTGACCTCTAAACCACTGAGTTGTGATCTAGTGACGTCAATATCTAAACTGAATTACTCTGGGGTGTTGCGCAATTTTCATCCATTCCCTTCGATGGACAGCTGTCTCACATCCGAAACGGAGTGAACTCTGTTGTTCTCGGCTTTTGACTACAACTCACGAAGTTACCTCCTGAAACTAGTCACCTGTGAGAACATGATTATTATTAGTGTGCAAGGTTTGTGGAGAGTGAATTATTCTACTTCGAATTAGAGTATTCCTTCAGGCATAACCTTTTGTTCAATCTTTTCAAATTATATTTTCAATGTTAATTAATTCAGCTACATTATTATAATTTCATTCAGATTCGTCTTTTTAAACTGATCTAGTTATTTTTAATAGTTGAATTCATGAGTCGATGCAAGCTAGACCACTATTGAAAACTTGGAATCAACGGGCAGCCGTTTCGTACTAGTATGGGACTCCTCAGTAGTTCACATCCACGGTCCCTCAAGTTGGGCTCGGACCAGGGACATTTGGTTGTGTGTGCAAATGCTTAACCTTTAGACCACTGAGTCGACACCCAACATTGCTAAAATCTAACTGTAATCGACCAATGATCTTATGCAAAAATTTATCCCTTATATGAGGTATATACACGGAGGTTTAGCTTACATAGACTCATGAATTCAATTATTAAAATTACTACGATCTCCACAAACCCCCATTCTAATCATGGTCTAGTTATCTCCATATAGTATGGCAACGTAGGCCAACGTACACATGTGCCATGCTTTATACTGATCATAACTGACTTAGTTGAGATATGAAAATTTATTCAAATCAGATAAGAAATCTTCATTACTTCTCTCACTAAATACTTAGGATCTGTGCCGACTCTTTGCTTATTGACTAATAAAATGGCTCTAAAATCACTTAGTGAATTTAATGTTGTTATTTGTTAATCTCCTCCCCTCCTGTAGTATTATAGTTTAACGGGAAAAATAACAATGCGCAATCACTCTAGAGTTTGTTATTCAAATAATTTCTGAAAGCATATCAATGTCTCACTCATCCGAATTCTTACATAATAATAATAATAAGGGTTATAATAATTTAACGACAAACAGATTAAATAACATCAGTATTCGTGTTAAGACTCGATTGTTGTTGTCATAGTAACTAAACATTGGATTAAATAATTTATGGATGTAATCTAGTCTAAAATAATTTTCTAACTATACAATGTGATTGTTCTAATCCTCAGTCCAACTATATATATATAACATACATTTACTGTGAAAATAGATTTTCTACAGTGAAAACAGTATATAAATTAGAGAGGCTAGTGACTGATAATTATATGTTATGTTTTCTATACTACTTGAAACATTTAATTTTACTATTATTCTCTCTCTCTCCTTTGTGTGCATGTTTTATTTCCAGTCTTTCTAAGCCTAAAATTGCTGACTAGATTTTGTTCCTTCTCTCTTTATCTACCTTGGTTATAAACACATACCGTTACTTATATAATAATAATAATAAAATGATATATACAATGAATGAATGAGTAATACTTTAAATAGTCATAGTTTGAAAATAAAACATTTGTTGTTGTCATCGTGGTTGTTAAAGTGTTGAGTCTTTTGTTATCTGAACATTTCATTTTCATCCTCACCCACCTTCCTCTTCATTATTATTATTATCATCATCATCATTATCACTACACACAACCATCACCACCGAAATCCAACCTTTACAACTGTAATAAGACATCTCTTATGTTCATCAAATTTTACCGACGGTATTTAATCATTCATGTATATTTATATATATATCATAATCTAATCTTTGGTAAAGAAAAAAGAATATACTTAATAGCAGACCACGTGATGTGGATGTTTTCAATTTTTTTTGCACACAGAACAACAACTTATACTTAGAAATAAAAACTGATAAGGAGTAAAAAAGAAGGGGGAGGTTAATCAATATATGATTACGAAACTATAGTTTTAATCAATTAATGGCTAACATAATAAATTCTGATTATATAGAATAAAAGAAACAATTTATGTTTAATGGTAAAAAATAGTGGGATTAAAGAGATGTATCATATATTCATCTTAAATAACTGTTGAAAATGGAGAGATATTGACTTGAAAGATGATTGTATAGTACTGCCCTGATACGGCTGAGAGTGGGGAGAGTCCACTCTCACTCTCGAAATGCTCTAACATGGCCACGCGTATATAGCCTCTTCCAGGGAAGTCCTACTCACTGCCTCCTCGTGGTGAGGGTGTTGTTTACGAAATGTCCGGTGCCTTAACCGGGTTGGTGGACATGGATAGTCCACCTAGGGGAGTTGGAAAACCCTGATTCCAAACCAATGGTGCACATGGGCTCCAGTATCCTGAAGGAACAAATGGCGTATGAACCAATCGTTGGTTACCGGCTACCATGGGACTGCATCTCCTCACGATGCTCCATGGCCTTGTGGATCAGACCTTTAGGTCGAAGGCTCCGGGTGTGGCCTACTAGTAGAACCACCTGCTTCGGTTTGGGCACTCGGATAGTATCACAGCCGTCACACAAGTCAAATGAAATTTGTGTGGCGCATATGTATTTGGTGTCTCTTTGTACCAATATCTATGTGTTAAAATAAATAATATATATATATCCAAACTATTGGGTGTTGGATCAGTGATTCTAATGGTTAAATGTTCTCTGGGGCATATGAATCAACTGGATTTGATTTATGATGGGGTTGTAAATGAATACAACTGAAGATTCACATACTAAAACAAAATAACTGACGGATGCTTCTTGATTTTCATTGATCATCAAAGTTAATTTTGTAATGTTAGCCTTAAAATATATGTTCAAATGATTAAGAAATGAGACTTTAATTTAAAAGTGTCGCTTTTAAGTTCTAGGTTCATTTTGGTATCACATGATATAATAATGATGAGCTTAATGTCATCAACTAGGATCGTTGGTAGGTATTAGTCGAGAAATTTATAACTTGAATGAAACGACTATTCAGTGCTCATTTGTTTCTAATGTCTATTCAAATTAAATCAGTTCGTCAACTGAAGTAACCAAGTAGCTATGCTGGATACTCTCTAGATATATGCTCTCATGACTGTTATAAATGTCAAACGCCAGACTTTTAGGCTATATGATGAGGATAATATTTAGTTACTGTGGTAGATTTCACAGCCCTAACTTAAATTCCAGATTTTAAAAGCTGAAGAAAATTATTCCCTTTGAACAATCTAGCGACCTTCTGAACCCAATGCCTTTCACTTTGAAGACAGATCAAAATCCAGTCAAGATTATCAATAAAAGTATCATTCAAATACTTCCTAGTATTTATCTAAATATCGTGTCCGTTTTACAAGTGACCAAGTGGATTCAGTAGCTCAGTGGATAATAGGTAGGGTTTTGAAGTAATGGATACTGGGTATGAGTTTCAATTTAAACACCAACACACTGGGATACAGGTACATCCAGATGATGAATTCCGAAATAGAACGAAACGTATATCCCGGTTTCTACCATTCTGATGTACTTAAACTGAGAAAAATCTATTAAAGAGAATATCCCCACCTTAAACCTCTAGTTTCCTTCACTATATTAGGAGATTTAATTTAGCGATCTTATATAGAGTCATGTTGGAATCCAAAGTAAAACTTTTGAATCTGACAAATAGAAATATCAGACTTAACGTTAATTTCAGGCTTACTTAAGTAACTTACTTTTAAAGTTGGGTCTGGAAATACTCTCCTTAAATTGAGATAATGAACCGGCTAATGTTAGACCACCATTGAAAACCTAAAAGCACTGGAAGGTCGCTTTATCTCAGAGGCGCGCATCCACGACCCCACACGTGGGGTTCGAACCCGGTCCTTGATCTTACACGCGAATGCTTAATCTCTAGACCACTAAGTTGATATTCAACTTTGTTAATGTCTAACTTCAACCAATTCATACATTCAAAACTCTTTGACACTGGGAATCGAGTAAACTTCAAATGAATACTAGAAATGATTATATTATCATCCAAATATCACAATTTTCCAATACTGATAATTTTATAATATGGATAGAATGCATTCATTGAGTACTAACTTGAAATGACTTTTACAGGTCAGTTTAAATGAAGTCACTGAGAGTAAAACATAACAACTGCCTTTACTATTGTTGCTTTTTTTTACATCCAACATTATGTTTTTAATTAGTAATGCAATTAAAGCATGATATAGTATTTAGTTGTTTGTTCATATTAATTTTAATAGTTGAGATCATGGGTTGATTGAAGCTAGACCACCATGGAAAACCTAGAAGCACTAGAGTCCTTTTCGTCTTATTGTGGGACTCCTCAACAGTGCTCATCCACGATCCACGATCAATAAATTGAAATTAAGAGAATATGAACACAGATATTTGATTCACTTAAAAAAACGGATATATGAAACATGATTCACATACATATAAACTTTCTTCATTTATAACAGCAGTACGTAAGAGGAAATAAATTAATCCAAGTATACTAAAAATAGATTATAAGCGCTTTTAACCAAAGAGTGTTATCGTAGAGATTTTATTCAGTATAAGTGATCTCAGTTTTTAAATGTCAAGAGTAAAAACTACAAATTAACATTAAGATATGAGGTAGAATGTTCGACAAATGAATAATAAATGACAGTATAATTTAAACAAGTACACTGATACCGAGAGTAGGTGAAAGCTTGAAAAATAAACTTGCATGAATGATAATCATTGACAATTACGTAATAAGAAATATGTGAATCGTTAGTTTAAAGAAGAGAAACGAAACGAATAAATAATAGAAATAATTAATAATATAATTCCTTGGTTTCTTTTCTTCACTAAAGATTAGACAGAGATATCACAAACTTTACTGAACATTAAGAGTAGAGTTATTAGCTCGAGCTTAACTTCAAACAAACGATGATGGAATGTGATCATCATTCCTCATTTAGTTTGACCTATGGATAATTTATACTATGACAAATAAATTAGTCTGATTACAAGGTTCTGAATCTATAAGTTGATCAATTGACCTCTCAAATCCATTTCTAACAGTTATTCTATCCTTTGTCATCCATTCATTGTGGGTTTGCATCAATTATTCACACTAATGAGCAGTCATTACTTGATCATAATTAAGTCAGACAATCGATCACATATTAATTCATCATATATACCACTTTTCTAACGGCAATTTCTTTACTACCGTTGAAGTAATCGACCTATAAGTAGGGACAACCGAATGTATTCGAATGCAAAATTACAGAATGTCTTAGTAAAATCTGAGAACCGTACAGTAATACTTGATTTGCAAAACATCTATCAATTGTCACAAACTTGATTGTCCCTTCATTTCCATACAAATCACTCTCTGTTCTTGTTCTCTTCTCTTTGATCTTCTGAACCATCTGTTGCCAGGTATTCCACTATCGATCGGTAATACATACTACTTAAATCTGTCAACATTAGTAGCACACACCACACCGTAATCCAAAAACATTCATATTGGAGTAATTTATTTTTTATTTAGGGAGATTAATAAATTTGAAGCTGATTTCTTTCATGTGATAATATTCATTATAAAACTTTGAAAATAATAACAATAATAAAACGGAGTAAAACTGTTTCATTCAGTTTAGAACAAAATGTCTTAATGTTGCTCTCTTCCACCCTCTCTATCTCTCATCCATTTAAACCCCATGTTTTGTCATTATTATTAATTGAAGGTGTTATTAAGTTCAATTTTTGTTACTTCATTCGTTTTAATTAAATCATACCTTTTCTTTACACTTTATTACACATTATGTAACAATGTGTTTCTGTGATATATAACGACATAATTACTTACTTACTTACTTACGCCAGTTACTCCCAATAGAGCATAGACCACTGACCAGCATTCTCAAACCCTCTAACAACATAATTAAATCTTATCAAATTTGGAAAATGTTTTGTTTTTAAAAATGAACAAAGTGACAGAAAAACATTTTTTTGCCCATTAAAAAAATATTTTCTTTTGTTAACTATATGTTACATTATGAAATAATGTGAATGAAAAAAAAGTAGTAAAATTCTTTGCTCAAACAAATAAGTCTATTTCGAAATAAACTATGTTAATCATGTTTATTTATGTTTATGTAAGATCTAAATAGATGACATTTATGAGAAGAAGAAGAATGGAGGGGAGGTAGGGAAGGTGGTAGAGCGGATGAAGGGAAGGAGGTTACACCACTTTTAACATGTGATAATCTTTCCTTTTTATCACGTTCGTTTTTATTTTTTCTGGAATTCATTATTTTGACAAAAACAAGTAGTAGAGAAAAGGATTTTAACAACTGAAACATCAAAAAGAGATTACTATGATCAGATAAGGTGAATTAATGATAATTTCAGACTATTATTATTATTATGTTAATAATCCGAAGTTGATTTACATTCATTACTCGCATTTTATCGGAGGGAAATCTTTTACAATTTATTGAGACAACTTAATAAATTGTCTACTTAAATTCTTTAAGTAATCACTATATATACCCTTTAGTTTATTTTTTGCTATATACATTTCCAGTTTAAAATTAATTGATTTTTCGAATTAGTAATGTAATATACATAGTTTATTCATTTCATAGCCTATTATTTAGGATTATTCGTTTTATTACAAGATCATATTTTAACTAATTCTTACTTTACTTTACTTTACTTTACTTTACTTTACTTTACTTTACTTTACTTTACTTACTTACATACTTACTTACTTACTTACTTACGCTTGTTAATCCCAATGGAGCATAGGCCGCCGACCAGCGTTCTCCAACCCACTCTGTCCTGGGCCTTCTTTTCTAGTTCCATCCAATTCTTATTCATTTTTCTCATGTCTATCTCCATTTCTCGGCGTAATGTGTTCTTTGGTCTTCCTCTTTTCCTTTGGCCTTGAGGATTCCATGTGAGGGCTTGTCTTGTGACGCAGTTGGGTGCCTTCCTCAATGTGTGTCCTATTCACTTCCAGCGCTTCTTCCTAATTTCTTCGTCCATTGGGATCTGGTTTGTTCTCTCCCACGGTAGGTTGTTGCTAATAGTGTCCGGCCAATGGATCCGAAGTATTTTGTGTAAACAACTGTTAATAAACACCTGTATTTAACTTATTCACATGTATATAATTGGATTTTAGTTAGCGCTGAAGTCTAGGGTGAGTATTTTATTCTATTTGGAATTTGGTGACAGGATGTATCTGGATTCTGGTATTGATTTGCATATTGAGATTCGTATCTAGTATCTATCATTACATAAGTGAACATGTTATTTACTAAACCATTGAGTTTAAGCAAGTCTGAGACAAGGGGTAAAATGCCCAAATACGCAGAGAAAAACGTTAGGTACTTGTTATTTTCAAAGTTAATTATGAAGTTATAATTATCGAATCTTCTTGCTCGTAAAATATCAGTATTCTGACATTGTCAAGGAAGAGTATAACAATTATTGATTTCAATACCAATGAATAGCCAAATGAACCTAATTTAGAAATAACGACTATTGAATAATGTTACAGAAATCTAAAGTTATCCTATTACTTCACACAAGATTCATTCCCGCTTATATGTACACACTTTAAAAACATTTGAAATGAAATGAAAATAACTTGTGACGGTTCTTTATCCATAAGAGTTTAGAAAACATGGAAAACCTGGGAGTACAGGGCGTCCGTTCCGTCCTAGTATAGGACTTCTCAGCAGTACGTACCCACGACCACTCCCTCGGCATTCGAACCTAGGACATGTCGGTCTCGCGCGCGAACGTTTAATCTCTAGACCACTGAGACATCTATAAGTGTACATGTTCCTTTTATGTCCTACCGAATTCATGTTGACTAATGATCAATAGGGAATTTTAGATGCTCAATGAAAGTCAAACAAAACTAATCAGTCAGTATTTATCAATCCCTTCATTTTAAAAACTATCAAACTGATTTGTAGGATCATTCAAATTCAATTAATTTCGTTTATTTTTAAAAAAGAAATCTGATTTTGATGAAGTTTTCTTTTCTCAGCTGGATCTTTCACCAAACCATTCAGCTCAGAAAACGAAACTCATCCATTTGAAATAAAAAATCTTCCCCACCATCTCAGAAATTTGATTATTAATTTCGAAAATAAGTTTCAATGAAAAAAAAATTGCCCAGAAATGTCTCAATTTTTATGAAACAAAACTGAATTTTAAGTAACAGGAGACAAATGGTTGAACAATGGGGTTTTAAGTTTCACATTAACTATAATAACCTTAAACCGCTAATTTATGTATATATAATAATCAACTTCATTCAATGTGTGATGTTAAACATCAATCATTCAGTACTATTGGTAATAATTGTATTACATTCATAATAAAGTTGAACTTCATAAGTCACAACTTCTTCACTAGTCATTTACAAATCTATCTTCATACATTAAATAAACCATAATATAGAAACGAACCCATTTTGTTCACTCAAGTGAATAATTCTACTAATTTTTTTAAAGATAAAATAGATAAACAAATAAATAATGGAGATTATTGACACTCACATTCACCATTTACACTATTCAACTGTCAATTTCTCTACAATTTTTTTTCTTTTTTTTAAAGGGTATGAAAGAGTAGATTGTTGTTTCTATCCTCTTTGTTTGTTTGTTTAAAAAGGCTAATCATGATAAATTGTCAACAGGAAAAGAAAAACATACTTTTTTTAAAAATAAAAAAGAAAGAAAAAAATCTCATTATTATCATTCAAGTAATACAGATAACCATTTACACTTTTAAAAAAAGATGTATACCACTTTTGATGGAGTTTTATTCTCTTAACTGGATGGTCATCCACCTAGGTTACATATATTCCCCACCACCTCAAAATGTATACCATTTTACAATAGGTCAGCATTAGTGAATTAAAAGACAATGCACGCGAGTGAGAGAGAAAATTGATCATTGTCAAGTATAAGCAACAACAACAACAACAAAATTAAATATAAATTGTCATAACTACAAATCCTTATCTTCAATAATTTTTGTTTTTAATTAATACATTAATCTTGATCATATATATAAATATGTATTAGTTACTAAGTTGAAACAGGTGAATAACCAAAAATATTTATCCTGAAATTTATAATGTTTAAGGAGTATCTCGCATATGTTTAAGGTTATTAGAAATAATTCATTCGGATCTCGCGGGGTGTGGGATCGTGGATGCGCACTGTTGAGGTGTCTCATACTAGGACGAAACGGCCGTCCAATGCTTCCAGGTTTTTCACGGTGGTCTAGCTTCAATTGACTCATGATTTCAATCAGTGAAATTAAACAAATGATAAACATATTGAACAAAAAAATAACTAACTTGATTTTATTTACAAATTTTATTGTATATTTGAAAATGGTTAGCTAATTGGTAGGTGGTTGATAGAGTAACCTGTTTGACTTAAGTTTTGTGTTATTTGTCAATTAGACATAGTTGAGATTGTGGTAGAACTGATCTATTATGTGGGATTTGAATCAATATCAACTACTTTCATAGTCTGAGACATTACCATTGAATGATTCAGGTCCCAAAAGACCTCTTGTTAGGCTAATAAATCAGTATGGGAATTTGTATAGAATGTAGTATTTTAACAGTTGAATTCATAAGATGTGTGTGGGACAGTTATCCACCTTGAGCAATGGATGAATGGGTTGTTTGAAGTTAGACATTAATAATGTTGGATTCCAGTTCAGTGTTTTAGAGATTGGATCTATCTATAGAGACTGAATTGTAAATCTTGTGCCCGTGTATAGAATATCATAAACTTGCATGTTTCATTAAGCAGTTTAATATTGATTTATTCCATCCAACCATAGTTCTCATAATTTTTAATGTTACATTGAGATTATGAACCGATCTAAGTTAGACAACTATTGAGAGTCTGAAAGCACTTGACGACTATTCTGTCCTAGTATGGGAGAATTCAGCGGTACGCATTCACGACCCTGAACGTGGTAATCGAATCCAGCACCTTCAATCTCGCTCACAAATGCTTAACCTCTAGACCCAATTTGTTAATGTCTAACTTCAATCAATTCAGGTTTTCAATGGTGGTCCAACTTAGATTAATTTCTGATTTCAATTAAATTCGAAAATCTTCACAGTCCCTTATTGGCAATTAATTAGTGTTAGTTAAATAACTATTGAAAATATGAAAGTGTTGGGTAGGTGTTTCTTCCTGTTTTGAGAGTTTTAAACAGTAAACTTCTATACTTACATATAAAATCGAGCTTAGAAGCTTTCAGTTTTACAGTGAGTAAAATATTAATGAACCACTGAATCACAAACCACCTTAGTTCCTTTTACTATGTAGTGAACTATTCATTTGAAATTATCAGTTGACAGTCATCATCCTGAGATATAAAAAAAATCCTAGTTGATATTCACTGCCGACCACGATTTCAATAATTTTAAAAAGTATAGTCTATTAGATTTCAACTTAGTACCAAAATACAATTCTCTACAACCAAAAATGTAAAAGGCTTGAACCAAGTCTTGGGTATATTTTATTAAAAGACTCCATTATTTTTTTCCAATGATGTGAATTTCTAACGACAAATATGTTCAGATTAAACAAATATCCATAAAACACAAAGAAATCCTCATTCACAGTATACAAACCTATGTTCAATTCAGTCCGAATGTGATCGGTTGAATTTGTAACTAAGGTGGATACAATTGCTTGTTTTGTGTTTATTGAACTAGTTCTCTTTATGTTTTGATGAAGAATAAAGTTTGTAGTATGCCTAATACACTTAGTATTATCAGTGATAATACAAAATAATATTTCATACTCTATATCACAAAGTGACCTATGTTATACAAATATTAAAAACCAAAAAGCATTAGACAGCCATTTTATTTTAATCTAGAACTCTTTTAATAGTACACAGCCAAAATCTCACCACAAATTGAATTCAGAACCTCAAGACCTCAAAGTGAATGATTAACCTTCAGACCACTGAGTCAATCTCCACTGATTCGCATATTTAACTTGAATCAATTAACGATACTGTACAAGCATCTTCTGATGGCTTTGACAGTTAACCATTTCATATCAGACATCATTTTCAATGGTTGTTTAATTAAAATCATTCCGTAAGGTAAACTATGAAAAACAACAATCTCAACAAATCTTCCTATAATTAATATTAATAATAATAACAATGATTATTAGTTTCTACTTATATCCTTTTTAACAACAAAATTTACTACAGACAATGTTTATCATAATGAAATGAAAACCTAAAAAAAGGACAGTGATTAATAATAAAATCCCAATTGATAGAATTCCCAATAGACTTTAGTGCATTCTGCATCGTTCGTTGTGTGTAAAATAATATTGTATTGTATTGTATTGTATTATATTGTATCTATAATCATATGTAATCTACAAAACATCTATATCTCTGAACTCTAATTTTAAACTTGGTAACAATCTGTCAAATGTAGATTTAAATATCTTGATAAGAAATATATATATATATATATTCTCCTTTTCATATTTTGGTCCCTCTAATCATTTTTCGAAAACAAACCCAGAAGAAGAAGAAGATGATGATGATGATGACGACGAAGTAAACTTCAATTGAACATTTCATGCGGGTCACTATTTCTATTAACTACACATGATACTTGATAAATAAACAAGAAGAAAAAAGATATTAATAACAATACAATGAATGATGGTTTTTTCATATTTTGATATGAATCAAAAAAATTCTTTCTTTGTTTATTTGAAGTACTTGTTATTTATACTTTAAATGATAATATGAGTATTAACAGTTTATATGGGTCATTTAACGTTGGATTTAAGTAGTAAAAATTGTGTTTTAATGAATATTAATGATAAACAATGTATAAAAGTGTTTTAACCACACTGTCTTTTATTTAGGTTGTTTGAGTTTCAATGTTTTCTTTTTCTAAACAAAAAAAAACACAACAACAACAACATGAAGATAATGTATGTTGATGAAAGTGGACATTAGGTTGTGAATGATCTGAACTATTAATCAACATATGCTCATTAGTGACTGGTTTCAAGTGGTATTTACTGGGATTCTAGTGAGAAGGAGTGACCAGTGGAGTTCAACTGGGTCTGTTGTGAGATAGTAACTCACTGATGACAATGGTGAATGTGTCGATCAATTTCGTGGATTGGTTGAAGTTAGACATTAACAGCGTTGGATGCCGACTGGCTCAGTGGTCTAGAGGTTAAGCGCTCGCGCACGAGACTGATATGTCGTGGATTCAAATCTCGTGAGGTGGGATCGTGTATGCGGAATGCTTAAGAGTCCCAGAATAGGATGAAACGGTCGTCCAGTGCTACTAGGTTTTCCATGGTGATCTAGCTTCAACTGACTCATGATGTCAACTATTGAAATAAAATTATTGTACATTTAAGATTCATAGTATAATAAACATTTGTGTTAGGAGATTGATGAAGATTATTCATTTTAGATTAAATGATCATTGAAAAGTTGTGAATATTGAACAAACGTTTTATTTTTTCCAATATGAGATTCAATCAACATTAAATACTTATGAATCCGTTTGCGTTTAAATCCAAGATCTTTAGGTAATACAGAGAGTAAGTTACCTTTAGAATTATTGAGTTATTATTCAGTGATATATTCTATCGTATAATTAATCCACTCAAGTTGAAAATAGGAAACGTCGTTTATCAACTTAGTGGTCTAGAATATGATACACTTGCCTCTTGACCTATACGTTATGGGTTTGATCTCTGGTCAGCCACTGGAAGTCGCTCCATGACTAGAAAGAAATAGTTAACCAGCGTTCCGAAGTTTCTACTATTTATCTAAATGGATTCAACCAGTTATATCAATTGATGAACAACAATTCGAACTGATATTCCTTCTGGATTACCTGAAAGAAAAAATGATCATCTTCAATGAATTATATTAGAAATCAGAGTGTACAGTGTAGACTATGTGAGATTTATCAGCTTAATGTAATTACACATAATGAATACTGCTTAGCAAGTGGTCATAATGATAACTAGTGTAATTCGATATCTCAATAGCAATGTTTAATATAAACTAAGATGATGGTGGCTATCAGTGAAAGCCAAGACGTGCGTTTCGTCCTATTTGGGACTCGTCAACTGGGTGTATGTAAATCCCAGAGTTGATTTTCGCTACGAGACTCGAACCCAGTACCGTTCGCTCCAAACGCCATCATGTTGTCCACTCGGACACTGAACCCTGATAGCCACTAGCTTCTGGAATGGGGTGAATATTATTTCATTTTCGTATTGGTTGCTTGAATCTTCTCATTGATGTTTAGGACTGCATTTGATTAGTCTCTTATTAGCATATGTGCATCCTATACGGATTGCCTCGATATTGTCTTTAGTCACAAGCAGTATAACTTGAGATGATGATATAATTTACAACCAAATATTCGTTTACACAGAAATTATTTAATTTATTTAGGCGAAGTTCGACTAATATTCTGAACTTTTAGATTTTATATTCCTGTAGTGACTAGCCAATATATGTTATTTCAATCACTAAGAAATATATTATCAGAGAAGGGATTTTGTTGAGATTGTAGTAATTTAATAGTTGAATCCATGAGTCAGTTAAAGCTAGATCTACCATGGAAAACTCGGGATCACTGGACGGCCGTTTCATCCCCGTATGGGACTTTTCAGTAGTTCCCATCCACGATCCCTCACATGGGACTCGAACCCAAGACCTTTGGTCTCGCGCATGAACACTTAACCTCTATACCATTGATCCGGCATCCGACGTTGTTATTGTCTAACTTTAATCGAATCATGACCTGTGATGGTTTAGTTTACATGGACTCATGAATTCAACAATTAAAATTACTACGATCTCCATAAATACCCATTCTGATAATCATATCATTGTTTAAAAAGGAATAACTTAGTCAACTTTTTTAAATAATTAATTTTCTGTTGATATTATTTTTCTGAATTATTTACCGAATAAGAAATCACATTGGAAATTTGTTTCTATATGATGGGAAGACTGAAATTCAACGCTTTCCAGGTTTTCGATGGTTGTCTAACATCAATCGGTTCATGATCTCAATCAACAACTCAATAATCTCTACAACCATATACTGATAGTTACCATGTGCTCACTAGTGACTGGCTTCATGAGGGAATTCTTGGAGTTCTAGTGAGAAGCCTTGATCAGTGTAGCTAATCCATGTTGGGTAGTGATAGGTATCTACCTAGGGACAATCGAAGATGGTCGCGCAACTTCACGGATTGGTTGAGGTTAGACACCAACACCGTTGCATTCCGGCAGACTCAGTGGTTTAGAGATTAAGCGTTCACGCGCGAGATTGAAGGCCCTGAGTTCGAATCCTGCGAACAGGATCATGGATGCGCACTACTGAAGAGTCTCACGGTGGGACGAAATGGCCGTCCTGTGTTTCCAGGTTCTCAATGATGGTCTAACATCAATTGGTTAATGATCTCAATCAGAAATCCTATTGTTTCAACCAACATAGTGAGTAATATGAATCTATAAAACATATACGATTAAATCTATATGTTTAGTTGGTTACGGTTCAGTGAATAGATAGTTACCGTATTATTCCAATTCTTAAATAATGATTACAGTTTTATGATAGAACTTTTTTTTTTATAAACCACTTATACACTATTCATTTAGCGAAAGATTTTTCAGGAGAGAGAAAAGAAATTTTGTAATTGAACTCTTGGTAACTTGATAAAAACAGGTGTGTCCATATGTATAAATTCAGCTTTTAAATATAACCAATAACTCAGTATATCATTTTTATTACGTAATTCATACCAATATGAAACATGATAAATATTGAACTAAAAACAGTTAAATTCACATGGTGTTATTTTACTTGTATCTTCCCATTGTTATTTAGGACTGCAATTGATCAGTCTATTGCTAAAGTAGATTATCTTTTAAATTTAATATTTTGTTACTAAGTTAGATAATTTGTGTTACATGATATCACAGGAATGTAAAGTGAAAGGCCAGATGTTTGATTTCATTAAAGTGACCTAATTAGGAAAAGATGAATTATAGTGTCAATTCATATAAAGATTCATTAAATATCATATGTAATTATGATAGTTAAGACAAGATTTCTAAACTATAATAATATAAATTAAAAAAATAGTATGATTTTAAATTCATTTTGTATTGTTTGTTTGGATCTTTCCTGTGAGGACAGTTCACGGGTGAACATGAGGAAGCCCTAAGAAGCTCAGAAAAAAGCATATCGCTCCTTTGTATCATCCTCAGTCGAATGACCAAGCAGAAAGAGTCATAGATACAATAAAAAGAGCTCTGGTCAAAGGGGGGGAGGAGAGGGTATCCTAGAACAAGTGATCAGTAAGTTCCTAATATCTGACAGAATTACCCCCAATCCGGCAGTGTCAGAACGAAATCCACCAGTATAAGTTTAAATTCATTTCGTGCTGTTTGTTTGAATCTTCCCCATTGATGTTTAGGACTGAAATTGACTAGTCTCTTATTGGCATGTGTGCATCTTGTATATATGGTCTCGATATTGTCTTTAGTCACAGGCATTATAAACAAAGATGGGTGGTGACAAAACGCACATCTTGGGTTCCACTGCTAGCCACCATCCATATTAGCTTAATATAATTTTAGTTTGGGTAATCATATTAAAGGACTGGGTTTTGAAAGTAGACAGTTTTGAATTCAAAACAATTCACTTGATACTTATCCATGATTATGAAAAGTGTAGTGAATTTCGATATGTTTGATAGAATACCGAAAGTGAAATCTAGGATGGAATTTTTATCCTACTTCAGGTTAGTCACCTAGATGTGCCTGTATCGCGGTTTTGATATTTTCACTGAGACCTTAGTCTAGTACTTGTTGTTTCAATTATCAACTCATTATCCATGGAAATATTTAATCTAGTGAATCATTTGTTTCACTAACGAGCATGAATATACTAGAAAAGGTTTGTAATTTCCCGTTGTCGATTCCAGATTATCAGTCCCTAAACGAATCTCTTTGATATAGCCTATAGTTACAATACATTGGACACTGTAAATATGCTTAATTTCGACTTAATTCTTAAATAATTTTTATTATTCATATCATTTACAATTTCATTCAATTTGTACAACTGTTAACTGAACGTAAAACCTTGGTTATGCTGTTATGTTAACTTTCTTGTTCAAATCATACGTAGTACACTGATTACTGTTCAAAGATACATGTGCTGCTAATGGTAACTAGTGTTCTCTCATTCTAATGGATATGAACCCATTAGGTCATTTACGAATTTCTTTCTATTTATATTTTTGATTGTTGCTTCCAATATTCATCTGGTTAGTTCTTGATATGATGGGAAGAGAAGTCAAAATTCGATTGATTTACTCATTATGAGTTTTGTTTAACATGAATTCCGTTTTGATTCAGTTTGATAACTACTTAGTGTAGTATTCGGTTTTGTTTTCCCGTATGATATCTTATTCTGTATAACATACGATATTCTTGTATTCAGTTGACATGCTCAGCATGTGATTTATTATAACTGTGAGTATTTTTTATACATGTGATTTCATCCTAACCATTAATCAAATAGTGTTTACTATCAATATACAAATGAGTGTATTTTTGACTAGGGTCGTCGTCGTCATGTATTGTGGACTAATAAATCTTCACTTATACCAGTCTTTATGTTCTTAGTTTCACGTCGTGGGGATCGCAGAGGTCCCTCGTTTCGAGTATAAGTGATAAGCGTTTCCGACAAAACAATCAGTGACGACCAGATATAACAAGTATCGTTCAGTCGACATGATATATTAATTCTTCAAAACAATATTAGTATATATAGATTGCTTTGTAAATAATACTTTCCTAACATAAATTTGTGGTGGTGAAGATGATTTTCACACGATACGAATATGTCAAACAAGATCGAACAAAATATCAGTCAAAAATATCGATAATGCTATAGTTCAAACCACTTCGAATTGAATTAATACCCGTTGTACAAGTAAGTGGCTTTCCGAACTTAGTAATTTAGTAGATAAAGCGATGGTGTCTAAAGCGAACAGCATGGAATTTGAATCTCGGTGTGACTATCAACTCTTGGATGCAAGCACTCACAGTTGACCAGTCTAAAATAGGAGGAAACGCGTTTGCTGGTTTCCGCTGCTGTTTACATATCATATAAAATTTTGGATTTATCATGAACACATATACACATGTCAGTATTCCTTGACCTCAGGTAACTGCCGGCTTAATTGTTCATAATTGTTTCATATTGTTTACTGATTATTTTTATTTATTTATATATACATTTTAACAAACTTTGTTACGAATTTTGTACCGTTTGTTATTGGTCCACCATAAGTTGGAAGCGAGAGGAACTATGTTTGGATATAAGCACACTAAGATACAGGTATGTAAAGTTGACAAATTCCAAATCGGACATAACTTATGTCTTGGATTCAACTACCAGTCACATACAAAATATACTGAAACTTGTGTTGTTACGCCTGTTACTCCCAATGGAGCATAGGCCGCTGACCAGCATTCTCCAACCCACTCTGTCCTGGGCCTTCTTTTCTAGGTCCATCCAATTCTTGTTCATTTTTCTCATGTCTATCTCCATTTCTCGGCGTAATGTGTTCTTTGGTCTTCCTCTTTTCCTTTGGCCTTGAGGATTCCATGTGAGGGCTTGTCTTGTGACGCAGTTGGGTGCTTTCATCAATGTGTGTCCTATCCACTTCCAGCGCTTCTTCCTGATTTCTTCCTCCATTGGGATCTGGTTTGTTCTCTCCCACGGTAGGTTGTTGCTAATAGTGTCCGGCCAATGGATCTGAAGTATTTTGCGTAGACAATTGTTAATGAACACCTGTATTTTCTGGATGATGGCTTTCGTAGTTCTCCAGGTTTCTGCCCCATACAGTAGAAGTGTCTTGACATTTGTATTGAAAATACTGACCTTGGTGTTGGTTCTGAAACTTGTGAATATAGGATATATCAAGGTAATCCATCGATACTGGAGATATGGTAACAGTGACTGATCAATTTTAGTCCTTAATTTCAACAATGGGAAGTTTTGAATAGTTTTTATCGCCGAATAATAATCATGATTAGTTAGTCACTGTTGGTCTTTAATATGTGACTCTGTTCTCTTACAGCCCCAATAATGTGCTAACAGACGTCATATGTGTTCAGTTTTTGATAAACAGTTAAAGTCCAATTAACTTTAAACATAATATTTGACGATATTAAGTTATTTGATTCAAATGGGTAAATTAAAAATCTTAATTTTTTAAAAGATTTAGTCTATACAGTACGGAACTGTGCTATTCGTTATTAAATAATCACCCGTTTGTTTTTGAAGGAAACAAATTAAAACTGAATTGTAAGCACATCTGATCATATCAGAATTTATGGATGTGTTCTGCAAATACACAAGACTGTCATCAATAACATAAAACAAAATTAGTACCAAATTTCTGAAAAGTTCCACTTTTCTTCTGCAGTCCATGTGAGAGCGTTTCAATGCTGAAGAAGTGAAGAAATTACTAACCGACCTTAATTAGACGATCATTGAAAATTAAGAAGCACTAGATGGTTGTCTCGTTCTAGTTTAAAACTCCCTAGGAGTACATGTTTGTACCCTCCATCAGGGGCTGAACTTAGTAACTACAGATTTATTAGCTAGCACTTATTGGATTTCATCAGATCACCGGTTATTACCCCTTTAGATTAGTCACTAGTGAACAAATGATTAATATAAATCTGTGCGGATGTTGAAGATGATTAAGTTTCATTAGTTACATTGCGAACTGACCTTAGTTAAAGCTAGAGCTAGTTTACTATGTACTACGCCTGTTCGCGAGTATTTCACATAAATCCATTTTATTGTGGATCAAGTAGAGGAATATTTATGGGTTGAAGTTAGACTTGTACACCAATGGACCCTGGTTTAGTGGTCTAGTAGTTAGGCGTTTGTATGTGGGCTTGAAGGTCCTGGGTTCAATTCCCGGCCTCAGGTTCGTAGATGCGTACTTCCGAGGAATCCCGTACTGGGACGAAACGGCTGTCAATTATTCCAGGTTCTTGGTGGTTGTCTAAATCTTATCTGTTCGGAATTTCGATGAGATATATAGGTTTATTTATTCTTTAAGGAGAATTATCTGTCACTAAACATAGAGCATTAATAAACAAATAGTATTATTTATTATTCTTTGTCTTGTCAACATAAAGTTCCTAAAAAGGATATTTAGAATTGTATTCATGTGTAATCATGTATAAATATTAATGATCAATAGTCTAATTCAAAAATATTTCTCATATCAAGCTAAATGTGAAATGCCTTGTACAACAATGTCATGTTTATTAACCGTTAATAGGTTGGTGTAGAGTATTGATTTTACGATTGATGTATTCAGTTTTCAGTTCAGACCATAAACTGACCTTAATCAGGCCAACAGACAAAATAAGGTAACACTAGATATTTGTCTCGTCTTAGTATGGGAGTGCACAGCCATGACGACACCACAAAGAAAAGAACTCCAGGTTTCCATTGCCTGTTGTACTGTACTGGCCACAACTTCTCTCAATAGGCAGATTATATATTTAATCTTTTTTCAATATACATTTAGTTTGAGTAACCAGTTAATACAACTAGAAATCACACTACTAGAGTGTAAATTAAAGTCGAGTACATTAAATTGTACTTGGTAGATGACTCAATCTATAATCAACAAGAATTACTTGAAACTTTCAAGAGATTATTACTGTTTTACAGACTCGAACTACGTCAATTAGTATTACACACATTGATAGACCATTAATTTATACTATCTACAAGTGACTTCTTGTTAAGTCAGTTAATCACTAACTTGTATCGAATGACATATATACATATTTGTATCATATAAAGTAACGTTTTCTATTGATGAATCTTTATTATTATTATTATTATTATTATTTCGTCTAAGTTTGGCAATAATTATTCGCATCAAGTTCTTCTGTTTTATAAGCAAAGATTGATAGTGGCTAGCACCGGAATCCAGGACGCACGTTTCGTCCTGTTTGGGACTCGTCAGCTGGATGTACTTGCATCTCAGAGTTGATGTCCACTCTGGGACTCGAACTCAGTACCGTTCGCTTCAAATGCCATCGCGTTATCCACTTAGCTACTGAGTCCTGATAATCACTTGCTTGTGCAATGGGGTGAAGTTTAATTCACTTGGTATTGTTTTACTTGAATCTTCCCATTGATGTTTTAGGACTGGAATTGATCAGTCTCTTATTGGCATATCCATCTTTGCCTATAATGCTTGTAAATTAAGGCAATATCGAGGCATACGCACAGTATGCACATATGCCAATAAGAGACTGATCAACTGCAGTCCTAAAACATCAACGGGAAGATTCAAGTAAAACAATATCAAGTGAATTATTCTTCTGTTTTGTTTATAATTTTAGGAGATTTTATTTGTATTTCATTTTTCATCATGGTAACCATTTTGATAAAATTTCATTTCTCACGCTTTTTATATTTAGTTTAAAGCATCAATTTGTCAATATGTTATGATGATTAGAAATCATGGTTAATTCTACGTAAATGAACGTCACATTGTTCCATAATGATATAAATAATAACAATGATAGTAATAATAATAATAATAATAATAATAATAATCGATTGTAATGTATGTTTGTATGGGTGTGGGTAAAGTCTATTTAATTATGTTATACCGTTTCCCTGTTTACTTGTCTGGACATATTATATCAAATATAAGGTGTTGTTGCTTACAGAAATGCATTTTTATGTTGTGAATAGGCTGACTTTGATAAGTAAACAATATATATATATATATATATATATATATATATATATATATATATTCATGTTATTTGTCAATGATATGCATTGAATATACATATATAAACAGTTTTATTCGCTTTGCATTAACGTCAAGTTTATTATACATATAAAAACCAGAATGGATATTTGGAATTTGTCATATTGATTCACAGATATTAGTATATATTGGCTAATACTAACAATTAGAAGGGGTAAGATAGAGAACTTTTAAGCAACACTAAATTGACTTTAAGCATCTTTAACTAATTGCTTATGCCTGATACCCCTTGTAGAGTATAGGTCCCTCGTCAGGATTCTTCAAGCAACTCTATGTTAGGTTTGTCTTTCAAGTTGTTATCAGGTACAATGCATTCTCCTAATGTCTCTGTACAATCCCCGGAGCAATGTGTTCATTGGTCGATCTCTATTCCTATCGTCTTAAGGGACAGATCTGGAATTCCTTACGTAGATAGCTGTTTATAAATAATTGTATATTTTTGAAAACGATTACTGTAGTTCTCCAAGATTCAGCTCTGTACAGTAGAACTGTTTTGACATTTATATTGAACATTCTGACTTTAATGTTGACTGACAGTTGTTTTGAGTTCCATATGTCCTTTAATTGTAGGGAAGCTAGTGTGACCGCGTGTCTGACTCCAGGTCGATTGTATGAATGATTGTTATTGAAATATATATATCGTCAATCCTCGTATATAATTATCGACTTAACTTGCGTTAGTGAATTACGAAATTCAATAAGTCAAATACGAGAATTAATTCCGAATACAGATAATTCATACAATCGTTGATCCAGATAAACGAGCGAAGAGAAAAGGACGAAGTGAAATGATGAGCGGTGGAGAAGGCGTATGAACCAACTCCATTTAATCAAGCGTTAATCAATATTTATAGCCAAATGAAAATCAGCTCCGGATATGTGATGAATAGGATAAGAAGTTCACAAATATACGCTCATATAAAAAACCAGTCAAGGTTAATAAGCAAACAATTAACAAGATCAAGATATAACTCAAGAAGAATGAATAAACTGGCTTGTTCGGAAGCTAGAATAAGCTGTATGGGCTTAACATAGCAATCGACACTACACTACTCTTGTTTTGTCAATCCGTGCTTTCGCATATGTATCAGTTTCTCCTTGTTTATCAATGATATTGCTGAGGTATGTGAAAGTTTTCACCTCGTCCAGAGATTCTCCTTTATCTCGTGGTTTCATTTTTTTCCTTGTGTATGTTGAGGCCTACTACTGTAGAGGCTGCCGTTACACCATCTGTCTTCACCTGCCTTTGTTGGTGTGTATGAAATTCATGTAAGTTGTCCACTATATTCCGTGCTTTCTCTGAGATTTGGAGGTTTTCATAATCCAGTCAGTAATCAGAAGAAAGAGGGAGCAAATTTTATTCTGTGGGTTGTAGTTTCCAATTTTATTCCTCCATAAGTGTTCCGAGAGGAGATTTTAGCTAATTACTCAGGTTAAAATAGGGTTACAGTTAAATGTGATCAATTAGGATTAAGCGTTGGATTCAGAGGTTAGTCTGAGGATTTGAAGTTAAAATCACAAACTAACATAAGTTATAATACCGTAATTCCATTTATTCATACAAATGTATGGATTTCGTGCCAAGCTCCAAGATCCGCTGCTTTAAATCTGATTGATTTGTCCGTTAATTATATTTTCTCTCTAAATTTTAAAATTCCCAACTACTTATTTAAATATTAGAACTTTATTCATTGGACTAATAAGTTGAGACACTTACTTTATATTCGGCAAGTGTTGATTGCCAAGAGATGTTTCACCCTACTTTTGTTGATTTTCATAACTGATCTGATCAGATTCTCAGTAGTATTAATAATAATAATAACAGACACAGAGACAGGAATTACAAGGCAAAAGAGTATACTTTGTACACTGCTCATATTTTTTGCGACAGATGGTGTAATCAGTTTTTATATGACGAAAACTCTCTCAGTACAATATTTTTCATTGGTATGATAGTGGAGGAGACTATTTGATGCTTAAACTAAAATCATGATCCTATAATTAGTTAAATTAAGTAGATTTTTCCTTAATCTTGAAGTCAGTGATCTGAACCAAATGAAATTTTCTCCCAATTTTAGTCAATTTCTGAATTTGAAAAAAAACCAGTTCACCGATATACAATATCTCAGAGTGCCTTATCTATAAGAGTAACTGTTACAAATTAACCTTATAATTTGGTATTTTCAATATTTTCTATTCTAGTCTCGTTGTGATGGCTTCATTCTTATACTGTGTGACTGAAAGATTACTGTTTCCATGTTATGGTTTGAAGAGTCAACCAAGCTGTATTTGAGACAATGAATCATCAATGACATTGAATAAATATCAGATGATCTCGTATGTTAAATGAAATTGAAACCGTATGTCATGGGATTCTAATCGAGTGATCGAAATATAGTTTGGTAGTTAGGCAATGAAAGGGTTTTAGGAAGAAGTATTTGAAAAACAATAAATTAACTGTTTTTTTCTGACTGTAACGGTTCAATACTCTGATATTTGCAAACTGTGTTCATATAATAATTTATTGATCAATAAATCTCAAGTGCTTTCCGTTTCCAATGTATATGAAATCTGACTATTAAACAGTGTAAATAAAACGTAGAAAAACTAGTGTATTCAGATATAATCGATGTATAATAAATCTTCACCTGTAGATTCAACCTTGTTCCTTGCATCGAACAATTTATGTTTTCGTTCAATTATAACAAAAGTTTATAAACTTAATCCTGTATGACAGATTATTAGTGACTAGTGATCAGAAGTTTTAAAGTGAAACTTTCTAATCTTTAACAATGTGGGGTTGTGGAGATTGTTAAGTTGTTGATTGAGATCACGAACCGATTGCTGTTAGACCAAGACTGAAAACCTGAAAGTACTGGATGACCGTTTCGTCCTAGTATGGAACTCATCAGTAGTGAGCATTCACAATTCCACACGTGGGATTCCAACCCAGGACCTTCGGTTTGGAGCGTCAACGCTTAACCTCTAGACCACTGAGCCACCATCCAATAGTGTAAATGTCTAACTTCAACCAATCCATGAAATTACGCGATCATCTTCCATTGTACTTAGGTAGATACCTGTCTCTATCTGACACGCATTCGCTTCACTGGTCACGACTTGTAGCAAGTACTGACTATTAAATGAAAATGGTCAATCTTTTTTTATCCACACATTTTTCTTCAATTTTCCTTGTTTTTTTTAAAGTCTGATATAGATACCTATCTCTACCTGACGCGGATTGGCTCATGGCTTCTCACTAGAGTTCCAAGATTTACCTTACGAAGCCAATCCCTAGTGAGCACATGGTAATTATCAGTGTGAGGTTGTGAAGTTTAAACAATTAGTCCCTTTGATAAATTTCGATAATGCAATGAGAAGACGTAGTTTATCAGAATTATGTGGTATATTTGCGCAATACATTTCGAACAATCTGATCACACATATACTTGTTAAGAACATTTATATATGAAAAATTAAAAGGTCAACTAGACAGGTTAAGGGTAAGTCATAACAAAGGAAAAATATTAAAGTACACAAAAACAAATGTGATTACCACTCTGGATAGTAAATCAGTACTACCAGGGTAGGCTAAGTGTAAGGACAAATTGTTTTTGAACACATAAAGGGGGTTTCAATTTTCGTATAGCCAAGGCTTCAATAAACCTTAGTATACGTCCTTGAAGGCTTTTGTACAACACAACAAATGCTGATTTGATATCAACCTTATGACCCGTCTTAATCAAATGTTTCGCAATGGATGATGATGTCTGTCTATCCTGTGATCTTATTTCACCATTGGAATTCATCTGATTCTGCAACCATTTTGGTATATGTTCACCCACCCTTAATTGCAAATCACGATTGCTCCTGCCTATGTACGTGTTTCCACACATACATGTAAATTTGATTGAGATCATGAGTCTGTTAATATTAGACCACTACTAAAAACCTGGAAGTACTGAGTGGCTGTTTCGTCTGAATATGGAACTCCTCGACAGTCTTTAATAAATTTCCAACTGACGCCAATCTGTAATCAGAATAATTTTGAAATTAAAACAAGAATCATATACAAAAAATATCTATTTTTTAAATATTAATTCATGTTTATTTTCTTTTAAACAATACGTCAATTTCCTTATTTTTGTTAATCATAACAAAATTAAGATGACTATATATATTACTGTTAAATAATATTCTCCATAAGCCACCAGGTGTACACTAATCACATCTCTTGCCGCCCCCTCTCCCCCTATCTCTCTCTCTCTCCTACGTATTAGCTTTCATCTATCTCTTTTTTTTCACGTCATTTTACTTGTCTCAATTATCTTTCACTCTCTTCTTTATTCTATTTGTTCTTTTTTTCAGTCTTTTAAGAAAACAATTCTTACTCTTCTTAAAAATAAATCGTTTGTTTTTTTGTTGTTGTTGGAAATTTTTTGTCTTTTAAATGTTTTATACATTAGAGAAAAGAATTAAAGAGAAAACTCACTGACAGATGTGCGTTTTAAAAGTGCCGAAAAAAGAAAACGCAAAAGAAGTTAACTAACTGATGATTTTCCGTCCCCCCCACCACCATACCCGTGAGAGTGCTTAATATTTTCTTCTTCCTCCGCTTCAACAAACCGATATTAAACACACACACACACACACGAAGTGTTCAGAAACAAAAATTAGAAAAAAACATTGAAAAAGTGTGGCAAGAGAAAAGGAATAAACAATTTGGTAAACAAGACGAAAAGTCAAGTAGTCATCAAACAGAACAAACAAATAAACAAACATAATCTTTTTTATATTTACCGTTTGTGTGTGTATGTGTGTGTGGGCATGTATTAGTGTGCCTAAATAGATATGTATTTACGTGCGTGTCGATTTTATACCTGAATTGTAAGTATAATGTAACATAGATCATCATAAACATTATTCTTGTTTTCTTTCTCTTCCAAGAATTTTTTCCTTCTGAAAGTCTTAAAGACTTATAATGAATACAAGGAAGATGTATATTCATTTAAGAGAATATTCATAATATTGTATTGCATATATTTTTGTTTTATTATGATTATGATGAAAATTGACATGATGAAAATCTACAGAATGAAGAAAGTGTCACCACCATCAGTAAAGATATATATACACCTACATACAACATAAGACTGACAGAATAAGGTCAACAATATTATTAGTTCGCTACAAACTGAAATTATGGAAGGGAAAACAGGTCTTAGAAAAAAAAAATAAGGGGAGAGAGAGTTATTAATATCACTATTATTATTATTACCATTATTACGTGAATACCTATTTTATGATTGAAAACAAATAACAAACTATTGTGTTATTACTTAAATAAGTTCTATTTCTCACATATTAATGAATAATATTACTCATATTAAATAATAAGTAGTCAGAAAAAAACACCCCATTGTCTATAATTTATTTGACATAATGAGGTAGAAATGATGAAAACAGTGTGATGATAATATTCTGCTTCTTTTTTTAATTATCAAAAAGTGATTATCAATTACATAAATAATGTGCTTTTGGAGTTTTTAAGCAAAAACTAATCTCTATAAATAATTTTGATGAACTAAATTATTTGTAAAGATTTGTGGTTTCTCATTGTTGAAGTAAAAAAATACACACACTTGGATTTGAGTCTTGTTATTGAGACCAGCATCGGGGAGTAGGTCTATTCAGTTGATAAGTCTCAACTGGAATGAAATATACATCATGAATTCCACTGCTAACCATTATACAACATTATTTAAAACAAATTTACGTTAAATTCATTTGATATTCTTTGTTGGTATCTCTTTATTGTTGTTTAGAACTGCAATTGATCAGTCTCTTATTAGTATATGTGCATCCTGTACGGACTGTCTCGATATTGTCTTAAGTCATAAGCTTACCAGACTCAAAACAACGTTCTTCAGATGATCAATTTGATGCTCACTATAACTCAATCACTGTATTCGGATGTTAATAAGTCTTAGTTTTAGAATCTAGTATCTTGTTGTCAAATGAACGAGTTACACTTAAGCGTAGATAAATAAAGTGCTATAGGAGTTGACTGATAAATATATAAATATCAGTCTACGTAAAGATTCTGTTTGAAATTGGTAATTATCGGTCTACCATTTACAGCTCGTGTTCGGTTTAACTTATTTCGAACTCGGAAGAAGAGATCAGATGGAGTCTAATTAGTATGATGACATACAGAAAGATGATTATCCCGCGTTTATGCATTGTATTTACAACAAAAAGGAGGTAAGCATGAGATCAGTACAAATTTTTGGGTAATATAACACATAGTCAATAACCTGTAGGTTACTGATTTTAGAAATCTTTATATAACGCTTTTATTCATGAAGAAAACCCATAGAATATGGAGTTGGTTGAGTTAAAAGTGATGTCGGCTACCTGTCGATGATTATGATTGACATTTGCTCTTGTGAATTAAATGGAATAGATAAATTTCAAGCAATCTACACAGAAAAGTTTTGACTGAATAATTCGTGGGACTGCTCAGAATGGTACTTAAATATCCATTTATACTTGGACAAAATTGATAATGAGAACTATGACAACTAAAATATGATAGTCGTTTGGTCCTTGCCACGTCTAAATGTTAGTTCAACTAGTGTCAATGTGATGATTAACACTTTCAAAATATTCGATTAATACTTCTCAAAAACCACTTAATTATGTAACACTTATTCTTTAGATAAAGAAGTTTCCAGAGGTTGATTTAGTTTTCAATTTGTATTCGTTACGGATTGATCGTAGTTAGGACACCATTTAAGTCCATGAAAAAGTGGACTGTTGTTTGGTCCTAGATTAGAATTATCAATGGTGGTTATTCATAACTTAACTAGAGACTAAACTCAAGAGTTCTAGATCTTGTAGTGAACGCTTAGACATTAGGATCGTTAGATTGGCGTCTAGCCATATAAATTCCTGACTTTAATCAATACGCAATACAGTGTAATGACCATTCATTGGTGATATGTCTAATTTCCGACGGTCACGAATTTTCGCTAGAAATTCAAGAACCCGTTCTAAAATAAATCACTAATTAGCCGACCATTATGGTTTAGATGAAAGGTTACTGACTCTTGGGAAGTAGCATATTAGGATAAAATAGTTATCCAGTGTTTCTTGGTTTTTAAATATACTCCAATAGAGATCACCTCAGGACAAAAATTATCAACGAATTACTAATTAAAGCACTCTCTAAGACATTTGAAAATTATGAGTTCAAATCTTTTTGAGGTCATGAATGTACATTGTTAATGTCTTCTATTCAAAGGAAAAGAATATGCTCCTTAATTTTCAATATTATCCCTATACTAGTAATCAATCTGTGCTCACTAGTGACTAGCTTCGTGAGGGAATTCTCGGAGTTCTAGTGAGAAGCCGTGACCAGTGGAGCTAATCCATGTCGGGTAGAGACAGGTATCTACCTCAGTACAATGGAAGATATTCGTGCAATTTCGCAAATTGGTTGTACTTAGACCCCAACACCGTTGGATGCCAGCTCATTGGTCCAGTAGGTTAAGCGTTTACGCGCGAGACCGAAGGCCCTGGGTTCGAATCCCGCGAGCGGGGTCGTGGGTGCGCACTGCTGAGGAGTCCCACAATAGGACGAAACGGCCGTCCAGTGCTTCCAGGTTTCTAAAGGTGGTCTAACATCAGTCGGTTCATGATCTCAATCAAAAAGTTAATAATCTCCACAACCCCTATACTAATTATCTCTAATGTTGTTGTTCTGTAACAATTAACACCAACAGATTATACATATTTATATTTTCTACGTAAATCTTAATGATTTAAAAAAAATTCAAACAAATCACTGAACATTTTATAATAATGGTCAGTATATACTTGTGGAGATTGTTGAGTTTCTTTGAAATCATAAGTCGATAAATGTTAGACTATTATTGAAAACCAGGAAGCACTGAAAAGTCGTTTCGTCCTAGTATAGGTTTCCTCAGGATCTACAATCTCTCTCTCTCTCACTCGCTCGTTCGCTCGCAAAAATCGAACTCATGATCTTCGGTCTCATATGTGAACGTTTAATCTTTAGATCATCAATCACTTTATGAATCTTTCATTATCGGTTATCCTAATTTTACGAGATAAATGTGATTAATATTAAATGTTACGGCGAAGTATATAACAGTCTTTAAAAAAAAGAAATAAAAGTCAATCAGAAATGTAATCCTTAAGTTAATCCATCTTCTTTTTTCTTTACATTGCACATATTTTACCGATCTCTTTACAATCTGAGAATAGCAAAGAAAAAACTTATTGTGATTGTCTTTCCTTCAAATAGTATTCTTATTATCATCACTGTGACGGAAAAAAAAGAAAAAGAAAATATTTATGTAAAAACTAATGTTTCCTTTTTTTTAGTTATTTCCCTATTTTAATGATTGACAATAAAAAGAGAAGTAAAACAGTAAGAAAATGCCACAAACACAAAATGGAACTGTAATCAAACATTATTGTATATATGTATAGATTTGATAGATTTGAGACAGGTGAGATGAATCATGGTTACATTTGCAAATGTAACAGTACCTATTTACATATAAATATGCACAGTTGGTGGTTTCAACTACATTCATTGTTATATACCATATATTTCAAATGACCTCATCATGATTATGTATGAAAGTAAATTTGGGTTAAATCAAAGAAATAACTAAATGTATAATACAGAATAGACTGATTAACTAAATTGGTATTTAATGAAAGAAATAGTAATATAAAATAATTATTTAGTTAATTGTCAATCAATGAAATCGAATGTTTATAGTCGTATTAAGTTATTTAAACAATCACTGGTGAATAAGATTTGAGAATAATTTATTACCATTCCATATGTCATTAATCAAATACAGGATTATTGCAATTCGATGTAAGCTGACCTATTTTACGCTATTCATGAGTTCATTACGAGATTTGTACTCCTTTACTCTTTCAATTAAATGGTATATGTTTTAATGAAAAGATGGAAAAAAAGAAGTATTAAAGAGAAAGATATTAACTTTTTTTTTTTTAACTTGCAGCCATTCAGTATTAAGGTGGAGAAGAGTGGATTCCAGAAATCATATTTCATTCTAATTGAAATTCGTTAGTTGAATTTATCTACTGATCAATCATTGTTCTGAACATTAATCGAGAGTTTTAAATAGTCAATACATATAAATTAAAAGTCACATTATCGTATAAACTAGTATCTAAGTGGGTTTAGTATTTAAGTGGATAACATAATGGTGTTTGATGTGAACGATAGTGGGCTCGAGTTCCGGAGAGAATATCGACTCGGATGTAAGTATATTTCGCTTAAAAGTTGCAAACAGGATGAAACACGAGTCTTGGATTCCAGTGCTATCTGTGATGTATTTGTGTTTAAAATGTTTACGTCTTACTAGTAGTACCGAAGAAATCTGCACACGATGCATATATACCAAAAGAGACTGATGAATCACAGTTTCAATCATCAACTGAAATATTCAAACAACCAATATATATAAATCATTCAGTATTACGGAGAGTGCTACTGATATATTAAATCAAAAAAATATAGTATTCATTGATACTTTAATAACCAATTAATTACATATTTCACCTTTTAAAGGATAACTATAGTAGTTCAAATATTTTAATACTTATGATGTTATATTTAGCTCTTTAGTGACACATATATTCAAATTTTTGAGGTACTATAAGTTTCTTAAAACGCTGAACATACATGAACTTTTCTTCAATGTTATAAATCAAAATTTTTAGTGACATAGATAGTATAAGTTTCCTTGAAGTTGAAGTTTAATTCTTTTATTCCAAATGTAGTCAATCATTGGAGGGATATAAACATATAACTGTCAGTTAATGCTCAAATTTAAAGGGATTGAAATATTATGTGATCAAGGTGATTCAAATAGCTCTCATTCCCATTAGAATGTTTAAATGATGTTACTAGTTCCGTTGATGATACATATCATTATTATTATTATTTATTATCAATATGGGGTTGTGGAGATTGTTAAGTTGTTGATTGAGATCACGAACCGATTGCTGTTAGACCAAGACTGAAAACCTGAAAGTACTGGATGACCGTTTCGTCCTAGTATGGAACTCATCAGTAGTGAGCATTCACAATTCCACACGTGGGATTCCAACCCAGGACCTTCGGTTTGGAGCGTCAACGCTTAACCTCTAGACCACTGAGCTACCATCCAATAGTGTAAATGTCTAACTTCAACCAATCCATGAAATTACGCGATCATCTTCCATTGTACTTAGGTAGATACCTGTCTCTATCTGACACGCATTCGTTCCACTGGTCACGACTTGTAGCAAGTACTGACTATTAAATGAAAATGGTCAATCTTTTTTTATCCACACATTTTTCTTCAATTTTCCTTATTTTTTTTAAAAAGTCGGATAAAGTTAGATAAATCTAATCATCAGAAAAAAGTCCTAAATTGATCTTAGATCCGGATTGTAGTTTTTTTAATTGATGACGAACAGGTTGATAATAACTGAGAGGCAATTGGAGATTTGAATATATCAAATGGCTTTTTTGCTTGTAGGCTGTATATAATATAGATTAATCTCATTTTAGGGTATGACTGAAAACTAGATAGAGTGAAGTTCAAACATGTCTTCATCAATGTGATTGAATAATCATCATTGTACATCATGAATTGATTGAAGTTGGTATTGACTATAATTGGATTTCAATTTGATGGCTATTCTGATTAAGCGTTAGCTACAAGACTTGGAAACCTTGAGTTCATTCCGTAGTGGAATAGTGGATATGTAGTACTAAGAAGTCTTATATTAAGATATTTGTAGGTATCATTACCAAGGTTTGATTTGATAATTTCGAATAAACTGAGCATTGGGTAGATTGTTATAAATAAATAAATAATATATTTGTACTATCCCAATGAGTAGAAAAATGAGATTTTCTGACGTTTCGTGACTTATTGTAAGCTACTTCTTCAGAGAATAAATAACTAATTTGGTTATTTGTTTATTATCTAATTCTGCCTTATTATCATTAGTCTATTGACTAATAGTAAGCTATTTTCATTTTAAATGTTATAATTTTCATGACTTTTAATTTTATCCATATTATTCTTGTTACGTAATTAACACTGCTAATCAAATGAACCGTTAATTTTTTTAAAGTTTAATTAGGATTTGTACAATATAAGATGTATAACATACAAAACTGAATAATATCAAATATAAATAGACGAATAAGTGATATTATTATAGAAGGTTTGTCGAATTTTATCGTTTTAGACCACAGACTGATCTTAGTCAGACAATCATTAAAAACCAGGAAGTAGTGGATTGCTTTTTCATTGTAGAATGAGACTCTTCAGTAGTGTACATTCACGACCTCACTATAAATAGAACCCAAGATATTCAAGTCCCGTGGTAAGTGCATAAAAATTAGACGATTGAATCAGTAGCCTATGGTTTAAGGTTACGTATTGTTAACGGGTCCTAGATTAGGACAAAATACTGGTCTAGGGCTTCCTGGTTTTCATTCGTTATCTAACTACAATAAATCCCTAATATAAATTATGAAATAATTGATAATGATTACTATTTAAGTAAATAATCAAATCATGTTCATAGTAAACAAATAAACAAAACGTATACCACTGATTGGAATCATGAGTCGATTGAAGCTAGATCACTATGGAAAACCTGGAAGCACTGGACGGCCGTTTCGTCCTAGTATGGGACTCCTCAGCAGTGCGCACCCACGATCCCGAACCCCGAGAGATTCGAACCCACGAAATATCGGCGCTTAACCAACTAGACCGCTGAACCGGCATCCAACGGTGTTAATGTCTAACTTTAACCAATCCACGAAGTTGCGCCACCGTACACCATTGTCTTCAGTGAATTGATATCTCACAACCGACCTGGTTGAACTCCACTGGTAACGGCTTCTCACTAGAACTCCAGGAGTATCTCTTGAAGTCAGTCACTAATGAGCAGATGATTATTACCAGAAGGGGTTTTGTGGAGATTTTTAGAAATTTCACTGATTGAAATCATGAGACAATTGAAGCTAGACCACCATGGAAAACCTATACTAGGAAGAAACGGCCGTCCAGTGCTTCCAGGTTTTCCATGATGGTTTAGCTTCAATTGACTCATGATTTCAATCAGTGAAATTTCTAAAAATCTCCACAAAACCCCTTCTGAAAATGTATAACAAATAATTCTATTGATCTATAATTTATTTTCCCAGTGGATTATTTATTCTATGAATTTTAATTTACCAATTCATCCATTTGTTGTTGTTTTTGTTGTTGAACAAGATTAACTCACTCATCTTTAATAATGAACATTTGATTGTTTGTTTCACTCTTCCTCCTCCCTCCCTCCCTCTCTCAATCAAAATATTTTTTTGTTTAAATATACCACGATATTATTAAAATTAAATTGTAAAAAGAAGCCTTTTTTGAACTTTTAAACTCATCCTCTTTTTTGTTTAATATAATAAATGAATGAATAATTAAGGTGTATAATAAATTTCACCGATGTCATCAATTTAAACTTGTAATGTTAATAAATAAATGAAGCATTATTGTTATGATAAATAATATTCCCATGTGTATTAAGGTTAAATTAACTGGTGTAAATAATAATTTAATTTCAATAGTAGAGATCATGAGTTAATTGAAGCTAAACAACCATGGAAAACCTGGAAGCACTGGACAACCGTTTCGTTTTATTGTGGGACTTCACAGTAATGCACATCCAGTGGAGTCCAACCAGGTTTGTTGTGAGATAGTAACCCATTGATGGCAATGGTGGATGGTGGCTCAATTTCGTGGATTGGTTGAAGTTAGACATTAACACCACTGGATGGTCTCCACAAAACCCCTTCTGATAATAATTTAATTTTAAATGGTTTGTTGAAGCATTTATATCATTTGATGACAATTTCAGATTATCTAATTCTATTGAGTAGTTTAGATCCCTTCATTAAATACATTTCAATGATAATCATCCACGACATCCACGTGTAGAATTAACTGAAAATTGTTCATGTATTAAGATGAATATGATAAATTTGAATTGTTAAGTTGAAACAAAAGGTGTATATTTTAAACTTTAATGAATCTATAATATAGTGCGACCATCATACCAACAGCTGAGTTTTTTAACAGTATTTACTCTCGTGTGGAGTCGTTAGTATGGAGTGTTGAGAAATATAAAGTAGAAAGAAGCGACTAACCAGTCCAATGATTTGGCTTATATGAACTCATGATAATAAACCATCTTTCCATTAGAAACAAATCGTCTTGTGTCAGTTAAATAAAATATTAAGAAAGGATAATGTAGTTAACACAAACCCTAAAAATCATTGGTACAGTC
Organism: Schistosoma haematobium; assembly: GCF_000699445.3. Taxonomy (NCBI): domain Eukaryota; kingdom Metazoa; phylum Platyhelminthes; class Trematoda; order Strigeidida; family Schistosomatidae; genus Schistosoma; species Schistosoma haematobium. The sequence goes on along the minus strand of NC_067199.1, from coordinate 35,213,747 downwards.
CAGTACCGAATCAGTGATATGAGTTTTTTCTTTTAATATATCAACTATAATTATTCGAATGGTAACCATTGTCAAACTCAGTCAATTTGAGATATCATTATCATTACTTACGCCTGTTACTCCTCATGAAGGAACATAGGCCGCTCACCAGCATTCTCCATCCAACCCTGTCCCAAGCAATCCTTTCTAGCTCCTTCCAGTTGTTAGTCATCCTTTCCATATCTGCTTCTATTATCCGACGTAATGTGTTCTTTGGCCTTCCACTTTTCCGCTTCCCTTCAGGATTCCAAGTTAGGGCTTGTCTCGTGATGCAGTTTGACGATTTGCGTAGTGTATGTCCTATCCAGTCCCATCGTCTTTTCCTAATCTCCTCTTCATCTGGAAGCTGGTTTGTTCTCTCCACAAAAGGCTGTTGCTGATGGTATCCGGCCAATGGATGTTGAGTATCTTGCGTAGACAGCTATTTATAAATACTTGCACCTTCTTGATGGTGGTGGTCGTAGTTCTCCAAGTCTCAGCTTCGTACAGTGGATTTGCCTTGACGTTCGTATTGAAGATTCTGACTTTGATATTGATTGAAAGTTGTTTTGAGTTCCATATGTTCTTCAATTGTAGGAGTGCGCCCTTTGTTTTGCCAATACTCGCATTTAAGTCTGCATCTGAACCTCCTTGTTCATCGATGGTACTTCCCAGGTATGTGAAGGATTCTACATCTTCCAGAGTTTCGCCACCAAGAGTGATTGGATTGCTGTTCTCCGCTTTGAATTTGAGGACCTTGGTTTTCCCTTTGTGTATGCTGAGGCCTACTGATGCAGAGACTGCCGCTACACTGGCTGACTTTATCTGCATTTGTTCGTGTGTATGGGATAGGAGGGCTAGGTCATCTGTGAAGTCGAAATCGTCTAATTGGTTCTGAGCTGTCCATTGTATTCCGTGTTTTACCTCAGATGTCGAGGTCTTCATAATCCAGTCGACCACCAGAAGAAAGAGGAAGGGAGAGAGTAAACAGCCTTGTCTGACTCCGTCCTTACTTGGAATGCATCTGTCAGCTGTCCTCCATGCACTACTTTGCACTGTAGTCCGTCGTATGAGTTCCGGATAATATTGACAATCTTCTCGGGAACTCAATAGTGTCGAAGAGGTTTCCATAACGTTCTCCTATCTACACTGTCAAATGCCTTTTCATAATCAATGAAGTTGATGTATAGTGACGAGTTCCACTCAACTGATTGTTCGACGATGATCCGTAGTGTTGCAATTTGGCCTGTGCACGACCGATCCTTACGGAATCCAGCTTGTTGATCTCGAAGTTGGACGTCTACTGCATCTTTCATCCGGTCCAGCAACACTCTGTTGAAGACTTTCCCTGGTATTGACAGTAGTGTAATGCCTCTGTAGTTTTCACATTTGCTCAGATCTCCTTTCTTTGGAATCTTGGCGAGGTGTCCTTCTTTCCAGTCCATCGGCACTTGTTCCTCCTCCCAAATCTTTTTGAATAGAAGATAAAGCATGCTTGTGGTTACTTCGATGTCTGATTTCAGTGCTTCAGCCGGTATATTGTCGGGTCGTGCTGCTTTCCCGTTCTTGATTTGTCTGACGGCCATTCTAATTTCTTCCGTCGTTGGTGGGTTGACATCTATAGGAAGATCTGTGTATGCTGCTTCGATGTCGGTGGATTCATTGGAGCCGGCCTATTCAGGAGTTCCTCGAAGTATTCTACCCATCTGTTACGCTGTTGTTGAATTTCGGTGATTGGCCTGCCTTCTTTGTCTTTGACCGGTCTCTCTGGTTTACCATATTTCCCTGCTAGTTTCTTTGTTGTATCGTAAAGCTGTTTCATATTTCCTCCTCTTGCAGCTTTTTCTGCCGCCTTTGCTAGTTCTTCCACGTATTTCTGCTTGTCGGCTCTAATGCTCCTCTTCACTTGCTTGTTTACTTCTATGTACTCAGCTTGTGCTTGGACTTTCTCTGCTCGTGTTCGGCTGTTGTTTATTGCTGTCCTCTTGTTCTTCCTTTCTTTGATCTTGTCCAGTGTTTCTATAGAGATCCATTCCTTATGCTGGTGTTTCTTTAGGCCCAGAACCTCTTGACACGTTGAAGTTAATGCTTCTTTGATACTTTCCAAGTTGTCCTCCATATTAGTTTCTTCTTCCTTCAGTAGATCTTGTAAGGCTTGGAACCCGTTGTTGAGAGCTACCTTGAATTCATTAAGTTTGTCAGTATCTCGAAGGAAGGCTGTACTGAAACTTTTTAATTCTGTTTCCTCAGTAATCCAGTTTTTCTTTATCTTCAGTTTTAAATTGGCAACCACCAGGTGGTGATCTGAAATTATGTCAACTTCTTTCCTGGTTCTCACATCTTCCATTGTCCTTCGGAACTTTTTATTGATGCAAATATTATCTATCTGGTTTTCTGTGGTGTAGTCCGTTGAGATCCATGTAGCTTTGTGTAAACGTTTGTGAGGAAATATTGTGCTACTTATGACCAATTTGTTGAATGCACACATATTTACAAATCTTTCCCCATTTTCGTTCCTCTCTACCAGTCAGTCCATGTCGTCCCATGATTTCTTCATATCCGGTGTTGTCTATTCCGACTTTGGGATTTAGATCTCCCATCAGAATGGTGAGGTCCTTTCTTGGGCACTTCTCTATGATTGATTGCAGCCTCTCATAGAACTGATCTTTAATGTCGTAATTGCTATCACTGGTGGGTGCACAACATTGGATAATATTCATTGTGATCCCCACCTTCTTTGTTTTGAATGATGCTTTGATGATTATGGATCCGTGAGATTCCCATCCTACAAGTGCATTTCGTGCTACTTTGGATAGCATTAGAGCAACTCCCTTAGTGTATGGAGTATTTTCATCTTCGTGACCGGAGTATAGTAGCATCTCTCCCGTATTTAGCCTTTGTTTTCCAGCTAGGGTCCAATGGGTTTCGCTGATTCCCAGTACTGCCAAGTTGTATCTCCTCATTTCCGTTGCTATTTGACTGGTTTTCCCGGTCTCCCACATTGTCCGGACGTTTCATTTACCCATAAAAATTGTTGCTCTGGTTGTTAGAAGGGGCATTGGCCTCGTGGCTTCCGAAGGAACTCAGCTTTCACCATGAAGCGTCATAATTATTCTAAATGAAGACCTTCTGACTCTCAGGGCAGAGTTAAAATGGTTTGAATTATTTTTTCTGGTAAGCGTTCTTTTAACGAGTTAGTTTTCTACGGGATGGGGACGCTAACCCCATGCCCAACCCTCCTCCTTTACCCGAGCTTGGGACCGGCAATAACTCTAGAAGAGCTACAGGCGGAGTTCAATTTGAGATATAGTCCTTCATTAATAATTCTTCATTATTAAGTTGGTTAATTGTATTAGGTTACTGTTCAATACTACTTTGTCTTCAATGATACTTTTGCTGAGATCAATCAAGGACTAATACAACCTACCAAACATATATATATATATTTCTTTATCCTCATTAGTTTATATATATATATGCTAAAAAAAGGATTCATGAATATTTGTACAATTTGACGATATCTTTAACGTATGAATTAATATCAGTCACTGAAAACTAAAGGATATTGAAAATTGGCTTCTTCATCTGAGTTCGTAATTTCTATCAATCACAAATCAGTTGAATATTTCCTAAGTTTTTTTTTTAGAATAATTTTTCAATCCATAATAAAGACTATCTTTAAATCATCGATTTAGGTATGTTAGATAGCCATAAAAAATACTGACATTGAACAGAATGATATTTTGAACAAATATCAAAATAGTTCCTCTAATCGTAACTTTCTAGTTGCCCGGTATCTGATTTCAGTTGAAGTGTATGCTGATTGTCATTGACATAATCCGCGTTAGAAAATAACGGAATTTAATAGGTCAAATACGAGAATAAATTTTTAATATGCACATTTCATAAACTCAATGATTTGAACAGGCAATCAGTGAAACGAAACGAAGAAAGGAGAGCAAAGCGGATCGGAGAAGAAAAATGAGCCAACTAGATTTAATCACACGTTACTCAATATTTATTAATCAGACCAAAAATAAATTACAGACACATGAATAGGTTGAGCAATCAGCACACAAACGATCATATAAAAAATAGTCAGAGTTAATAAGTCAATAAGTGACAAGGTCAAAATAAGGTTTGAAAAGAATGAATACATTGGTCTGTTCAGAAACTAGAACAGTCTATGTGGGCTTAACATAGAATCAACTACCGAAAAAACCCCTTGTAGAAAACGTGAATAATTACAAAACAGAACTGTGTAAACTATCCCAACAACCTTAAATAATCTCATAAATTATTTCTGTTTAGTTTTTTTCTACATCATAGAATAAAACACTTTAACATTCATGAACAGAAGTGCTTTAATATCAGAAGGGGTTTTGTGGAGATTGTAGTAATTTAAACAGTTGAGATCATGAGTCAATTGGAGATAGACCATCATGGAAAACCTAGAAGCACTGGAGGACCGTTTCGTCCTACTGTGGGACTCCTCAGCAGTGCGCATCCACGCCCCCGCCTCGCGGGATTCGAACCCAGGACCTATCAGTTTCGCGCCAGGTGCTTAACCTCTAGACCACTGAGCCGGTCGGCATCCAACGGTGTTAATGTTTTAATGTTAATGTTTTAGTCAATCTATTTTGATGTAACAAAATCGAATGAAACATAAAACTTTAGAATTGATTCCGAAAAGATATGGGGACTTTTGTTTTCTTTCATTTTACAAGAAATCTATTGTGAAAATTCAATTCTTTTATGGAACTCAATTGTAAAAATAAATTTTCACTTTGATCTGTAGTTGGTTTCATGGAACTCGTAAAAATCTTTATAGAAAGTCTTTTTTTGGTGAATAAAACAGATAGTCAAAGCCTAGTTCTTTTGAAATCATTCACGCAAATGACTTATAACAAACTTCAATATTGAATACTTTGTATTTTATTGTAGTGTTTAAAGAAAAAATCTCCCAAGGTCAATGTGTTTAAATTTCACCTGTTGATTTATTTGTCTGTAAACAAAAGATGACAACAACAACAAGCACAAACAGAGGTGTAATCAATGCCATACTTTATGTAATCTCCAAGTGAAACTATCAGGAAGAATGACAGTAATAATATTTTTAAAGAGGGTTACAAATGAATGGTGGTGGTGGTGATTATGATAAAAGTAAGAAAGACATCTAACATACTACATATTTCAGACTAGTAGTATGCTTCGATTAGCGTTCTTTTCAGCAAGGTTGTTTTCCATGGGATGGGGATGCTGACCCCACCCTGGTGGGCAGCCTATGCTGCTCCACGAGGGGTAATAAGAGTAAGTAAGTAAGTAAGTATGCTTTGAATATTATTCATATTTGGATGTTAGAAAATGTTATTCCTAGGATCTAATGATTAACATTAATCTTATTGTGTAAGAAATGATATAGAAAGAAAACAGTGATTTATGTTGATATTAAACATAGAAAATATTACCATTCAATTTATGTATCAGTGGTACTGCTGAAATTCTTCATGCATAATAATAGCACGATATTGTGCATTGTATGCTGCTACAAAAAAAAATATGTGATTGTAGACTAGATAATAGTGTACTGGAACGAATGATATGTTGATGTTAATTACGACTATAGTATACAAATAAATCATCTGTATTCAATAATTCAATTTTCTTTTAAAAGGATGACTACTTTCTGCTTGGAAAAACTATATAATCTATTTGTATCGAAATTTTCGAATAGTGAAAAGTCGATACAAGAATTCAAAGGAGTAATATTTTTAATGTAAATTTATTTAAAGGGGTTTTTGTTGATACTATAGTAAGTTCAGTAGTTGAGATCATGAGTCAGTTGAAGCTAGACAACCATGAAAGGCCGAGAAGCATTGGACGACAGTTTCATCCTACTGTGGGACTTTTCGGAAGTGCGCATGCACGATTGCATCTCGTAAGATTCGAACCCAGGATCTATCAGTCTCGCGTGCGAACGCTTAACCACTAGTAGTTAGACACTAACACCATTGGATGCCGACCGGCTCAGTGGTCTAGAGGTTAAGCGCTTGCGCACGAAACTGAAGGTTCCGGGTTCGAGGGGGATCGTGTGTGCGCACTGCTGAGAAACCCCACAATATGACGAAACGGCCGTCAAGTACTTCCAGGTTTTCCATGGTTTTCTAGCTTCAATTGACTCATGATCTCAACTATTGTAAATATACTTGTTGAAATAGTTACGATGAAATTCATATTGTACTAAACTTCAGCTGATGAGGTCTAGTGAAGATTTGGTTAATTTGTAAGCTGTGTAATTGTCACAGGTTGATCTTAGTTGGGTACCACTGAAAAATAAGAAGTACTTAATGACCTTTTCTTCCTAATCTAGAACTCTTCAGCAGCGTACTATCAAAACAGATGTCCAATGCGTCCTGGTTTTTAATGGCACATCAAATGAGACCAATTTATAATTAATACAACCAGTAAATTACGTTTTATTAACTAAATTTTGTTGATATATTCAGATTTAATTAGGGTCTGTCCATTCACTGGTTACACTAGATACTGTATATATAGTTATCATTTATAGATTACAGTAGGGGACGACTTTAACTAGAAAATCACTGAAAACTATAGTTCTTTGGATAATTATTTATTCCTATCATAGAATTACAAAACCATATGTACCCTCAACCATGCTAGAGATCTAGTCAAGGACCTTTACGTACTGACACAGAATCTTAACTCCTTAGATCATTGAATTAGTATTGATCCATTCAGATCTCCGATTTCGGTTAACTAGTTAATGTTTTTTCCCGAAATTAATCAATATATTGAATTACGTTCAACCAGCTCATGATTAGTTAAGCAGATGATAAATTGGATTGATACGGGTTTCGAACTGTAAAGAGTATTAGTTCCTGGAAGATAACAGGTACATTCTGCTGATGAGTGGTGACCAGCGCGAAATCCAGATTCACAGTTACATGCGAACTACCTCTAACAACTTTACATCTTACCATAGTGTACTCGTCGAATTACTTACACTAGCTGTCATAAGAAAACTTGATCAATAGAATTCTGGCTGTACTCAAGTACTAGAAAAACATGACGCTAATCGATCATTAATTGACCATTTTCTCCTTTCATTGAGTCTTCTTAACAATTTACTTCATCTAATTAAGACTTTAATCTCTTGAATTTTTTTAAAACCAATAAAAGGATATTATTACTAATATTATAACAGTTAGGAGTCTTCTATAGTATGTATAGAGTATTACAATTAATTTCACTTTAAAATACATTTCGCTCAGAACAACCTACAAAAACTCACTGATAACACTAGATAGTGTTTGTATCATATCAAGATTTGACAGCAGTTGAAAATTTAGAAAGTTAATCTTTGATCATATAGATAAGTAATATGATATTTACCGTGGTATCTAACTATCACGAACTCGATTCCATGTTCCTGCATCCAGACAGTTATTTCCGATGATGTAACACTGTAACATGATGCACAGGATGTCAAATCACTCAAAATCGTGTTTAAATTCCAATTGAGATTATGAACCGATCAATCTTAGACCATCATTAGAAACCTGGAAGCACTGGACGACCGTATCCATATCCGCTGTCTCGCACTCGGGGTTTGAACACAGGACCTTCGGCCTCGCACACGAACGCCTAACCTATAGACCACTGATTCAGCATCCAACGTTACTAACGTCTAACTCCAACCCATCTACGATATCGTGTGCTGTTGAGGAGTCCCGTACTAGAACGGAACAGTCTTGCAGTGTTTCCAGGTTTTCAGTGGTAGCCTATCATTGATTAGTCCATGATCTCAATTGAAACACAACCCTATATTAATAGCGTTTAAATTGGTGAATATAATTAAGAATTAGGTGAACAATGACACGAGCCATCGATTGAGTAATCAATCAGCATGAGATCAAACATTTTGTCAGTGACTGTCATAACTTTCGTCATAGTTGCAGATATCTGATAGAATTTATAGAATTGAAAAGTATTCATTGATGTTAATGAAACATGAATTCTTCTTTATATGAAGTTTTTTTCTAATAACTTTTTAGAATGATCAGTCACTACTTCACTCATTTTATACATTTCATTACCGTTTTTTATGTATTATGAAGTCATTTCATTTTAACCACTAACTCTAGTTACTATTAATTTGGTGCTATTATATGTGTAGATGTACACTAACATGAAGGTCATAGACTTGAACCCGTATAAGTTGTTTGGTTTATACACTTGTTGAGTATCATTCTAAAAATGAAATGTGTATTCAATGCTACATGAACTTCAGTGAATTTTAGCTACAGTCAGTTTCATGATGTAAATTACTTTCTAATTAAAATCATGAATGATTCTTTCATATAATAAAAGAATACACGAAAATCTGTTTATATTCTATGTGATAATTCCTAAACTGACTTCATTGTTTGGAATCCATCTCGTCCTTACAGAACGGAGTTCGTTACAATACGATATATAAAAATTAGCTAATGAATTTACCCCTGTCTCTATTTTTTTTAAAAGAATTAATTTCCCTATAATTCGCTGGTAAAATGAAAACGAACAACCGCCCACCTACGCAAAGGATCAAAATATAATAGAATCGCAAGTGTTTTTTTCTCCATCGCAGCAATATGTGTCAAGTTTTAAACTAATCGGAAAAGAATCCTATTGGTTATTTTGATTTATTTTTTTTAAACCAGAAATTTACTCCCACCTTATTTTATATTGGAACATATTTTGTTGTTTGGTAAAGGGGATGTATAGTCTATTCTTATTTTTCTTTTAACCAGTTATAATTTTAGACTTTCATGATTCATCTAGGAAATATCATTTTAATTATGCTTATTCGCTGATAAATAATTTAAACAAATCAAAAGTGAACAGTTAGTTTTCTTTCAAGTTTATTCTGATCTAATCATCTCACAAATAATCTCCCTCCCCCTCTTTCCCTCTCTTTATATATATATATATATATATATATATATATATATCCATTGAGTTTCAAAATTCATGTTCTTGTATTATCGATGAAACATAAGATCAATAGTGAACCAACTTTGTTGGGAAGAAAATTGTCAATTATCGGTGATGAATTAGATCAGGAATTAATGAATATTAAGATGGTTAATATGGAATCTTGTTTACAACAAAGAGTTATTAATGAATTTTCTGTTATCTTGATAAATCAATCGTATGAACAAGAGGTAAGATTCTAGTAATTAGATTATTTAAGATGATATGATTTTGGAAGTAATATATATGTTCAATAGTAACTAATCATTATTTAATACTGAAACAGTCGATTATTGATTTAAACTACAGTAGTTGAGATCATGAGTCAATTGAAGCTAGACCACCATGGAAAACCTGGAAGCACTAGATGGCCGTTCTGTACTACTGTGGGACTCCTGAGCAGTTCGCATTCAATGGATTCATGATCTCGACTATTGAAATTGCTACAATCCCCACAAAACCCCTTCTGATATTAATCAACATATACTCACTAGTGACTGGTTTCAAGAGGTATTTTCTGGAGTTCTAGTGAGAAGCAGTGACCAGTGGATTTCAACCAGGTCTGTTGTTTTCTTTTTCCTTCAGGTATCATACAATTTCTTGTCAAATTGTTTTTAAGAAGAGATCATAATTAAGTTTGTTATAGTAATGTCATAGTTTCAAAGTCTTACACTTGAACTGTCTTACTAAGCTACATAGATAACTTTGGTAAAAGAAATTAAGTACCACCTATTTGAATGATTGTATTTTATATGACTGCAGTTAAATTAATTTGATATTTTACCGGAAAAATTTGTTTTGTTTTTTTGTTTTTTTACACAGAGCATGTCAATATTCAATCTAATGAATTGGTTAAGAAGAATTCTACGAAACTAATCCATGAAATTCATCAAAAGTTAAGTGTCCTCATTTTTACGACTATACATCACTTGAAACTTCATATACATTCCTCTTCTATGGTTAAAGAATTCCAAGATATTTCATGAAAAGAGGAATTATGATTAGTAATGAGTTCAGAAATGAAGATTTGAAACTGGCAAATTTCTACAACAATAAACAAAAGATGGTTTCAATTGGAGATTATTATTATATCCTTATCGACTTTTGGTATAGATTATTGACATGTACAAAAGATCACTGTATATACATATGTAAAATATTTATTTGAATAAATTTATACTTTTGAATGATCTTAATTGAAACTTTTACATTTAATTTGTTTAAATAGATGTAATTTCAACTGATTAGTCCAATCAGTTAATATGTATGCTTAAAACAAACACAGTAGTTTAAAGATTGTCAGTAGTATTGAGTGATATAATAAATTAAATCATACTGATTTACCATTTCGAATCAGTATAGCAATGACTACATTGATAACGTGTAATGTATTTAATGAATTCAATGGTAGTAAATAATAAATCCTGAAACATTATATTCAATAGTGATTGTACAATATCGGTAATCTAACATGCGTTGGGAATCTAAACCATTGAGTGACTTTATTTTAATGGCTGAATTTATGAGTTGATGTAAGTTAGATCACCACTGAAAACCTGGAAGCACTGGACGACCGTTTCATCTAAGTATGGGACTCCTCAGTAGTGCGCATCCACGACTTGGCGTGTGGAACTTGAACACAGGACCTTCGATCTCGCGAGCGAACGCTTAACTTCCAAATCGCTGAAATGGTACCCAACGGTGGTATTGTTTATATTCAACCAATTCACAATATTGCGCGAACCTCTTCCATTTTATCTAGTGAGCAATTACGTCAAATCAGACACAACGGAACTCCACTGGTCATGGTTTTTCATTAGAACTTTAAGAAATCCATCTTGAAATTTTCTATAACAATAGAGTTCCATGGATTTCACATCGTATTCAGTTGAAAGTGTGTACTATAGAGTTTTAAATTGGAATAAACATAGTCAATATATTATATGACGTTTCTATCACATTTAGAATATAATAATACAATATATATTAAAATCTTTTATTTATTTAAATCTCTCTTTCTTTACACCTTAAGAAATAAAAACTTCATACACATAGTTCCCTTTATCATTTTGATTAGATCAAGAACAAAGATTCTAGCAAAATAACATGAATTCATTTTATTTCGTTGGTTCTCATCAGCTGCTTACAACCTGTGATATTTAAAATCATAATTATAAAATGGGTTTAAATTACTTACATGAGAAGTTCGGTTGGAAGTTATATTGAAGACACATTAGTGTAGTATATCAAGGGTGTAAATAAATTTAATAGACTAAATATTGTGTTTGTAAACACAATCAGAAGGCGAATGAACACTGAGCTAGTCAGAACTTATCCGGCAGTCAAGTTTTTAATTCTGTATAAAACAACATTTTCCGTAACTCAAAGGTTGACAAGCATCCCTTTCATGTTACCGCCAACTGTATTTAAAAATTTACGTGTACCTACTAAAGCAGCCGAACAGAAAGGAGGGCATATCTCAGATTTTTTGAACATGTTCCAAAAAGCCTCAGAACGACAGAACGAAAGACTCTAAACAGTGCAATTATTAAACATCTCCTTGATACAAGACATCAGGTCGATACCTTGTGATTTTTCAAGGTGATTAGTAAGCAGTCAAATTCCAGTCTTCTGTAGTTTGCTGAAGCCGTTGCCATCAGGCGTCGAAAACCTAAATTATATGTTCAAAATGAGATGGTCATTAATCTTTCTTTGCCTTGGTGGCAAATATTCCTTCGCTGCATCGTAAGATTTTTTCTCTTTTTCTTCAAACCCTTTCTTGCATTCATTACAACATTGGCTTTTATTGCAACTACCTTCTAAATTAGTAAACTTAATTTATCAACTGAGCTTTACTCATTTTATTCCTATCAACGTCTACTCATTATATCATCACTTGTTTCTGGCCGTTTGAACTGTTGTCACAATCAATGTTATAGAATGTCCTTTCATATAAGGTACATATTTACAATATTCAGTCTATTAAATTTATTTACACCCTTGATATACTACACTAATGTGTCTTCAAGATAACTTGTAACCAAACCCTTTCATGTAAGTAATTTAAACCCATTTTATAATTATGATTTTAAATATCACAGGTTGTAAGCAGCTGACGAGAACCAACGAAATAAAATGAATTCATGTTATTCAGCTAGAATCTTTGTTCTTGCTCTTTTCAAAATAGAAACAGAATTATTCTTCTTTAAAATAGCTTTCTTTTGGTTTCAAATGTTTCAGAAATCTTAATTAGTAATCATGGTTATGGTAATAACATAAACTTTTAAAATACTTAATTCTTTAGGTGTTATCACCCACATTTGTTTCTTTACTGATAACGTCTAGTCAGTAGCTGGAGTTTTTCGTGATTTTGTACATTGTTTTGTCCTCCTTTTTTACAGGTCAGATTTTGTGTACCATTGAAACTGGGTATTATTAAGGTATTTCAAAATAGGGAATAACAATTACAGATTACTTCATTGGTCTATTTATTTATCTAGTAAATATCAGTTCATAATGAGACTTATTTAGGCTCATTATTAGAATTATTCTGATTTATTCTATTTTTAGTAACTTTCCCATTGAACACTTGCATTTGTTTATAAACTAAAATTAAACGACTTAATGGTTGAGTTCATGCGTCAGTTGAAGCTAGACCACCATGGAAAACCTGGAAGCACTGGACGACCGTTTCGTCCTATTCCGAGACTCCTCAGCGTTCCGCATCCATAACCCCGCCTCACGAAATTCGAACCCAGGACATATCAGTCTCGCGCGCAAACGTTTAACCTCTACACTACTGAGCCGGTCGGCATCCAACACTGTTAATGTGTAACTTCAAACAATCCACAGAATTGAGCGTCATACCCACCATTGTCTTCAGTGAGTTACGATCTCACAACAGACCCGATTGAACTCCACTGGTCACTGATGATTGGAATAAACATTTCCTAAATGATTAAACAAATCAGTTAACTGTCAGTAGATTAAATGATATTAGATCAATGCAAAGACGTTTTGTAAGTATAAATAATTTATCAGAATGATTAATTTGCAGAAACAACAGATTAAAGATTAACAAATAGTAACCTTGCGTTCATTCTTCTTACTTTTATTCACTTGAATATTGAAACTTAAAGTAGTCAAGAAGCTACAATTTAGTCAAGTTGATCTGTGATTAGTAAGGGAACAGAGGACACGCGTTTTATTTTATTAAGAACTTATCATATGAATGTAATTATATCTTCTTTGTGTGTGATGGTTTTGCTTACAATGAAACTCAAATCCAATGCCTAACTCATAATCTACTAAGTTAATGAATCCAGGTATCCATTATCTTGTTTAATGAGTGTGAAGTTATCAGTAAGGATTTGTAATTTCCTATCGTTGTTTTTCTACACTACAATTTATCATTTCCAAATAGTATAAAATATGAGTTTTAGATTTGAATGCTAATTGGAATTCAACTTTAGTTCAACTTGTAACTAAATGGTAACATCGAGATAACTCACTTAAAATTTATATATGCTAACAGGAACTAGTCACTTAAAGTCTTAAATAATTATAACGGAAAATTATAAACCATTATTATTTATTGTAGTATAGTTTCGGATATGTACTCACATCTATCATTAATTCTTTAAGGGTATAGACAAAAATAAATGAATTCATTTATTTATAGGTTGATATTCTAGTTGATGATTGGGATAAACATTGCCCAAATGATTTACTATACCAACTCTTTTAAACAATCTATCATCAAAAGTGAACGATTCCTCCATGAGATCTGATACATGTTGTTGATGTATATTATATGGTAGTATTTTCTTGATAAATAAAAGTAATTTCTAATTGAAGTTCACCTTTTTATCTCTCTTCTTATCCGAATCTCATTCAATAAATTTTTACTGAATTAGTAATATATCAAATATCATTATAGGGTTGGGTAGATTATTGGTATACGGGTTGTAGTAATAGTCAAACAGGTGTGTTTTCCTATATGGACAACAATTTGAGTTTTATCCTGAAATAAATAATAATTATGATCTTCTTTGTTCTTTTCTTGACAGAAATGTAAACAATTCAACATTTTCATTCATGTAAATATATTTGAACTTTTGAGAGATAAAGCTTTATTTTACTAAAAGTCCTATAAGTAATGTCATCAAAATATAATTTTTAACTGTATCCGATGTCAAATTATTAGATAGTCATAACAGTATAGGATTATGGAAATTGTAGAGTTTTTAATTGAGATCATGAACTGATCAATGTTAAACCATCATTGAAAATCGTGAAACACTGGACGACCGTTTCGTCCCAGTATAGGACTCCTCAATAGTACGCATCCACGATCCTGTACGCGTGTTTCCAGTACTTCCACGTTTTCAATGGTGGTCTAACATTGATCATTTCATGATCTGAGATAGTCATATATCAAAGTTTTTAATATAGCCTTTCATTTAAATGTCGAATAGTAATTACTTAGAGGTGAAACTCCAATTACATGTAATCAGAACAAAGTGATCATTAAATCAGTCTTTTAAATTATTGAGGCAACTTATACTGTATCAGATACTTAAGCTTTCAAAAAGTAAGTCGGATTTTTATCAACTTTTACCAATAATTTGATATTGCAGTAGGACAACTGAGTTGCAGAACAAACTATTTATTGTAAAGAGAGCAATCCTTGAGTAATCGTCCCGATTTTATACGACTACAGAACCGTACTAAATAATCTGTAATATATTGGATAGTATAAGCTTATTTCGGAGTTGCCTATACGCCTAATAATCAATCTAAAGCATAAACAAACGTCAATAGATTGCCAACCTGGTTACATACACAGAATAATCTCGCATTCTTAACGACTACTTCATTTGTGAACATAAGTTTACTCAGCATATAAGATAAAATTAGAATGTTTGCATATATGGTTTACAAACATTTTTCAAATTAAAGTTCTAAACAATTTACTTGTTTGCTTTTGAAGCAATTATGTGGCTATAGTCACCTCATGTCGTATGCTAAAAACTTAACAATCTCCATAAATCTCGTATACTAATATTAATTGTGTTCAATACTGGCTGAATTCAAGAGGAATTCTTCAAATGGAATTTAACAATGCATAAAGCTAGATAGTTATCATTAATAACAATAAGTAATGATCATAGTGTGTCATGAATAGATCGGAGTTTTAAAAAAACACAACTTAATTCATTAGATGTCAGTTAGTCTGGGGTTCTATCAGAGGTCTGGAGGTCCTCGGTTCGATTCTTAACTGTTCATGATTTGAGGAATCACGAAACAACTACTCAGTACTCCCTAGTTATGAATGTTTGTATATAATTTCCAGCTATCATAACACACTTCAAAACTGACAAGATTTAATCAGATAATCTAAATCTCGTTCTCATTTAATTTATTTAGAACGACATATACAATATTTAATATTTTTATTAAACAATTCGTAAATAACTGTGTTAACAACGAAAATAACCACACAAAAAAGAATAACAATAGGCTACATAAATAAAAATAAAGAATCCATACATACATATACAAGTATTAGTGTGATGTACAGTTATATTGTTTACCATAGTTTCAGCTTATCAACTAATCCATGTAAACACAAGCACCTAAATATAAACAGTTTTGCTTATATGCAATCAGATACATACACACACGCTCTCTCCCTCTCACACACACACACAATTGTTGTACTGTTTTCAGGACATCATCATCATCAACAGTAACCAGTACAAAGATGTCAACATTACATTCTACATGAATCACAAATTTAACTAACAGTTTAGGCTACAACAACAATGACTATAATAATAGGCACCATTTACACACTCACCTATATAAACATTCCATTTTATGTTTTATTTCATTTCCTAATTTTTATTTTATTGACACTTGAGCATCTTCATCAATTTAAATGATGAGTGCAAAATACGTAAATGTAAAACAAAGTGGAATCTTGAAAAAAAACGGCATAATTTCCTGTCTTCTTTTTTTGGAAAACAAAACAAAAACAAAAAACAAGTTGTTCATGTCTTTAATATGTTTATAATTTGTTTTTAATTTACTATTATTCTCCTTCTTATACATCATTATATGTTCAGTTTTGTAAACACATAAATCACAGGTCATTTTTTGTTTGGATGAACATCGTGTTGTCTAGGCAACCAACTGTTGGCATTATCAACAGTGTCTTTTAAAGAAACACATACATTCTTTATTCTACTGTTAAACATATGTTGATATGAGGAAAGAACAATAATACTATTAATAATAATAACAGTAATAGTAATAATAATAAATAAATAGGTTTCAAGTGATCACTAACACTTTTAACAGAAAAAGAAAAGGACATACCTGACACCATTTTTGTTTACTACTCATTAAAACAAACCGTTATTATTGTTATTGTTATCATGAACTGTGTACATGTTGATTTTTTCGTTATTCAGTATTGCTAGTGTAAGCCTAAAATGTGTATAATACTAACAATATTGATGCCACAGACCCATCTAAGTTAAGCAGTCATTAAAAAAATCTGAAAGCAATGAACGTTCAATTCGTCCTCGTGTGGGATCCTTTGACAGTGTATATTCATGATCCTACTATTGAGGGTCGAATCTAGAACATTTGGTCTCCCTCATGAACGTTAAATTTTCAGATCATTGACTTAGAATCCAGTAGTGCATATGATTGACTTTAATCAATCTACGATATTATGTGGCCATATTCTATTACCATGATTTTTAATCCTGGTTATGGTGTTGTAGATTTGTACTATTTGAGGAGTCGCATACTTTGACGAAACGGTCGTCTAGTTTTATCAAGTTTTCAATGATTGTCCAACTTAGATTGGTTTGTAATTTGATTAAAACTCAACAACCTTCACGACCCTATACTGATGATAGCAATGATGTTAAACTTATGCAAACATTTGTAGTAAATTGTTAGTAAATAAGTTACAAATATGAGGCTAAATGGTTGGAGAGTTTATAGAAATCTTCAAACATTTACTACATGCTAGTCAGTGATGTATCAACAGGACTTCAAATGGAAGACACTATCTATGTGATCTGATTTCTGTAGTGTAACGGTGAAAACATTGGACTATAAGATGTACAATAGACTTCTCGTAGGTCTAAGATATTTACATTGATCGATAACTGAGTTGTAATCAAATCGGTTCAGATTTTTTTCGAATGAGATCATAAATCGATAAATGTTAGACCACCATTGGAAACCTGAAAGTACTAGACGACCGTTTCGTTCTATTATGGGACTCGTCAGTAGTGTGCATCCACGACTCCGCACGTGAGATTCCAATCCAGGGCCTTAGGTCTTGCGCGTGTACGCTTAACCTTTAGACCACTGAAAACTAATACATTTGTATCAAAAATATTGCGTAATTCTTTTTTGAGCATGCAACGATAACAATCTTTTCTCCATGTTCAACAATAATGCGATATCTAACAATTTCAATCATATTTTATTAAATATCCGATCATACTTTCAGTGTTCAGTAATTGTGTGTCCTGTACACTTTCGATCAACTTTATTTAATGGATGAGTACTGTCTGTTAGAGTGTAATTTCAATCAAATAATTCATTTCAAGCCTCTAAGGTTATTTATAATTGTCTGAGATGAACTTTTCAGTGTGATATAGTACAACCCGTCAAATTAAAAACTAAAAAAAATTGGTAAAAGTCAAGGTTTAAATTAAATTTCGCATTAGAATTAAACTCTAAAATGCGGCACTCACCCCGTTAAATGAACTGAAAAATGAGTGTTATCGATGAATTACAACAAATTTACTAAATATTGAAAGTATTACAGATAACCTAAACCGCATATTTAATTTCCATATATCAGTTATAATCATTCCAAAATTTCCCCTCCCCTAAATAATTCACGTGTGGTGCAGAACAATTTTAAAGAACTTTAAATCCAGGAAAATTATAATTAATGTTTTGTATGAGTCCAATGGTCACTCTGAGATTGAAAGGTAAATTACCTAGACTGGCCACGTATTTGATTATCTATCAATCTAAAAGATTTTTGAAGAAGGCCATATTGGCTGATGTAATAGAAATGTGTATTTTCATGTTCGTGAATGCTTTCCATTATGGTTAAGCAAAGGTGTAGTTAAAGCCATTAATGGTTCAACTCTGGCTCATTTATTACACACGGGTCATATAGGTAATATGGAGCAGTAATCTGTAGTACTAAATTGGGTTAATATTTATTTACCTAAATCCATTAGACCAATAATCCTTCAAATAGTTGAAGTAATAGCTATTCGGATCAAATAGCCGAAGCTTTGCATCAAGAAGAAATATATTTAATCATTTCTTTTACCTTAGTCAACTTCTGGCCTAATTAGTGAATAATCATTTCGATAAGATGAGGACATAATTTGATTAACGTATATACAACGTTCATCTTTATATTTCCATGGTTAAAATAAATCTTATTCTCATATCTTATTATAATGCTTGTGAACATTTGAGAAATTTGTTTAGCCTTCAGCCCCATTTACTAATTCTTACCTAATTCATGCTATTTTGCATATGACGTAATCTTTGAGCAAATATTTATTTTCATTTATGATTAGATTATTATTTCTCTCATACTATGTTACCCATATTTATTCTGAACATTAGTCGTACAATTTTCTTATGTGATATTAAAACTAATTCGAGTTAACACTGGATATTAGTCATCTCAACATTAACGAATGCAAGACAATCACCAGTTCGGTACAGGAGTATCTAATCGACTCTGGACACGTCGCTCCAAAGGAATGTTCCTTCAAAATAATCTACACAATTAAAGGAACTGGATCGAATCAAAAACCTATGCACTGCTGAGGTATTGACGATCCACCAATTCAAGCCCAAATTCTGTGTTCAAAAACGATACATCCAACATCACATCCCTTTCTTGGCCCTAATTCCCTACTGTAGTGTTTTTTGGTCTTGTATTTTTTCAAATTATTGTTTTGTAATTTTAAACCGTAGTCAGTCCCTATTATCCTTTAACAATTTTCCACGATTATTATTCAGTTATTATTTTGACCTTTATGTTTTTCATTTTTCTTCATATCTGTCAAGCGAGCAATCGTTTTGCATAGTTCTGACCTGTAAATTCTCTTTGTTTTTACTCAGTGACACAACGGGTTAGTTTAATTAACGTTTTTATTTCATCTTGAGAACAATCACAAACTGATTTTTGTATTGATTGTTTATTTGCTAGGTGGACATCGGATGTACACGACTCAGCAGGTAACTGGAGCGCTGGCGTTGGACAACCCGGATGCTGGATGTACGTCGGATTTTGATGGCTCAGCAGGTCTACGGATCTACAAAGGTCGGCGTACCACAAACTTGACGTTCTAACGGAGTGTGTGGCACAGAGTGCGGAAAAGAAAACAAGTAGCATGGCGAACAGAACCACTGCAAGAACGATTGCTCCAAGTTGAGGATGAGTGTAGTGTGTGCTACTGATGTCGACAGATATAAATAGTGTGTATCACCAATCAAAAGTGGAATGCCTGGTGGCAGAAAGTTCAGAAAGTCGAAGATAAGAGAACGGGAACAGAGAGTAATTGGTATGGAGACGAAAGAACAACGAGGTCTGAGAGAGTTAATGGATATTTCGTAAATGAAGTATCTACTGTATGGTTCTCAGATTTTACTAAGATATTCTATAATCTTGTACTAAGATATATTTGGTTGTCCTCGACCATGTTCTTGTTCTCTACAATATAATCATTGTTGACATTTTCTCATAGTAGATAGTTTTAATCTATATTAGCTTCCTAATAATAAGTAACTTTATTGAATATATTACTTAAATGACTCCTTAGTAGTTTATATTAATGGCAGTCGAATTGATTTATGTCAATAACAAAAAACTATTTTTCAAATTATAATTTAAACAAAATAATTGTCTAATATTATAGCCAAATCATTTCTGAAGTGCTATGTTAACGATCACTAATAAAATTATTCAGTAAAACATAGTTTAATATAAGATATTCAAACTAGTTCATATACTTTATTCCCTTGACTATCTTGAATTGAATAAGAACAAAGAATTGAACAAAATAATATGAATTCATTTTATTTTGTAAGATCTTCTTCAATTGTTTCTTACTTTTAACATTGAAATTGGTTATATATGTATATATCACTGTAATGGAGTGGCGATTTGAATAGAATGTAATGAGGTTGACGAAGTTTAAAGAAGGTTGTGAATAAACATGATATGTGGGGGGGAGATTCAGGATCATCAGATATAGTTACGAGAGACTATATAACTAAAAAATTCATTGATTGTGCAGTGGTGTAAATGAACACAAATTATTATCGTTAATAAATTTACTTGGTATTGTTTTATTTGAATCTTCCAATTGATGTTTAGAATTGCAATTGGTCAGTCTCTCATTGGTATATGTGCATACTGTGAGTATTGTCTCGATATTGTCCTAATTCGCCAGCATTATAAGTGGATAATGCGATGGCGTTTGAAGCGAACGGTATTGGGGACATCGACTCTGAGATGCACTTACATCCAGCTGACGAGTTCCAAATAGGACGAAACAAGCGTCCTACATTCCATTGCTAGCCACTATCCATCTTTACTTATATTATTATTACTGGCTTTATTTAATATTATATTTTGGTACAGTATAGAATTCTCAGCACAAAGTATTTCAACAAGTTTCCTTTTCTTATTTCTTGATCGACCCTTGTGATAAATATTGAGTGGTCGCCAATAAGATGTTAGTAGTTCAGGAATCGATATCTAATTGATGTATATTCTTTTAGATGTATATAACCAGCAACCACTATGTCTCTAATTGGACTCTTTTGTAACTTGTACAACGAAATGTCGTAAACTTTTCACAAACGCACCTGAATAGGTTGTGCGACTAATAGGCATAATGACGTGCTAAAACAAACGAGAAGACATATAAGCTAATGAAATATCTATATGACAGGAACAGATAGCCCAGAAATTTAAGCAGATCGTCTTGGTCGAATAGTAATTGTGAATAAAATCACTTGAAATCAGTCATTTAAAAGAAAAGTGATCCAATCAGAATAAGAGAAAGGCTTTCAAGAATGATGTGATAAAATGACAATAACGTCATCATGGTAAGGAAAGATTTGTTAATGTTCTTTTTGGATACATAAATCCAGATTGAGATGCTCGATGACTATGGCTTCGGTAAACTTAAGTAGAATTGAGTTTGATTGTCTATTAATGATACTGAAGGATTTTAATATATCAACCTGATGTTTTCTGTTAAAGATATATACTTAATTCTTTGTTCTAATCCTCTTCAATAAAAGCAATTATTGAAACAATACAATTGCCTGATATTATTTCTAAGTTTTCTCTAGATGATCATCTGCCTAAATCATTACTCTATGTCCACTAGTTTATGAGTATCTTCTCTTAAGTTTTAATAAGAAATCATGATCTGTCAATTCATTCAATGTATTTAATCAGATAATAAGTGCTTAATCTAAATTTCATCAAGATCGTGTTATATCATAAGTTGCTTGAGATTTGTAAGATAAATTACAAGATATCATCTTGGGTATGCTTTAAAGATATTGTATACTCGACGAGACTATAATTTATGGACGGAGCAATCAGACTTACGATAACAGGTCTTGGATTTGGTCAAATAACATTTTGGCATTTTAACTGATGTCATTTCATGGTGAAAAACGGTAAATCTAATTCTTAAACCTAACCATCAATTGTGAATCATAAACTTTATTCTTCAAACTGCTTTATAACCCTTATTTAGCCCTAGAAAGTAGGTAGACACTCTCAAAGTCACTACGGCGTCGCTCAAAGGTCGTCCATAGATTATAGTCTCATCGTATACTCAAACTATTATGTTCAATTCAGTGAGAGTTGTTAGGTGAATATTACAGAGGAAGTTCGGAAGTGGAACAAAACAACACTCCTAAAATTTCATTTGTATTCCAGTTGACACAATTTTTAATGTAAATTGTCCTTTTTAAGTTAACTCATTACATTATTATTATATAAAATTTTTTTCAAATCTGTATTACCCATCTACAAACAATAATACCTTATTACACTTAACCAATATGTATTTATTGCAATATACATACACTTATATTTAATTATATTGTAGTGAACTGAACACGGGTAGGACAACCGAATGTATTCAGCACGAAATTACAGAGTTACTTGATAAAACAAAAAAACCAAATAGTAAATCGTTAATTTGCAAACTATCATTCCATCATATCAAACCGGACTGTTGCTGTTGCAATCATCAATCCATTGTCTCACATTTCATGGTTCATGCGTTTTCTTACAAATTGTATTGCGTTCCCGCTGTTCCTTTGTTGATCTTTCCACATCTTCTGTTGCCAGACATTACGTTCTTTAACTCGCGTCATATACTACTTATCATCAATATAAGTAGCACACACCACAATATTCTTTAAAGAAAAGAAAAAAAACGAAATAGTCCAGTTAATTAGATGCAAATTGTTCTTTAATACATTTTACACATAACTGCAAAATAGTAAATTCATACTAACTAATCTATATTACACATAGTTAATAGGGGAAATAAAACCCAGAATATGAATTATATCATTTCATGTTTCCTTCATTCTTTCTTCCTTTCTTTCCTGCTTTCTTGATTATAAAAACATCTGGTCTAAAAAAATTTTTTTATTATTATAAACACTTATTGTTGCTATGCAAATGTTATGGAAAAATTAGATGGAAGGTATAAAAAAAAATGAAGAAATAACAAATAATTATCTCCATGACATAGATGAATATGTTTTAAAGATTATGTAAATATAAACAATATACTTATATGTTATTAGTAGTATAACACATTGTAAGATAGAAAAGAATATGGTTTTTTTTGTTTATTTAAATTATAGTGATACGAAAAATATGGTGAAATTAAATCGGCCAATTAGAAAATAAATATTTTTAAAATGACTTTGAATGAGTTTAGATAGTTAACTCCAAGAGGAAATATTGATGAATAACAATAAGTGTGAATACAATTTGGTAACTATGGTGTTTGATTAAGAAAAAATTGTATCACATTACTAATTGACTTTGGTTAGACAATCAGTGAAAACCAAGAAATATTTGATAAATGTTTTGCCCTAGTACATAATACCTTGGCAGTGTGAATCTATGACATCATCACTGAGTGAACCTACAAACTTTAGGTTCCAAAATGAATGCTTAACTTGGAAACTATAGAGTTTTAATCTAATCGTTAATTTTTTTAAAATTGTAGTTATTCTGTATTTTTGTATTACCATCTGCTAAGAAGAGATCCGGTTGTCTGGTTATCTTTCTTCATAGGATGACAGTTTCGTAATTTATATTTCCGTACTAACATTAGCTATTACCTGATTGACTATTATCGCTTTTAGTTTGTTACTGAATGGTAACTCAGTCGATAAGAGCTTAGTGTTTCTCCATGAAGCCTAAAGATTTTAGGTTCCGTCTACAGTAAAGTTGTGGATGGATAATGTTGATGAGTCCTACATTAGGATGAAACGACCATCCTTTGTTTACTTGTTCCTATTTTTTGAGATGATGGAGAAGATTTGTAGCTCATTTGGATGATTTTGATGGAGTTTTGTTCTCTGAGCTGGATAGTTTGATCGTGGAGCTTTAATCGTTCTTTTGAACGATATCATCATTGCCTAATTAAGACCAATCCTTGATGTAAACTATGAAATTTCAAACAAAACAATTATTGCATGATAAACACACATGTTCTACAAAATAAGAAACAAATAGTACACATGACCTTTTTCAAAGTACTTAAAAGTAGTAGGTACAAAATAATAAGATAAAAGGTAAAGAAATTACGGCATTAAAAAACACTAGACATATTTCTCTTTAATTCTTCTTCTACTTAACCAACTTGTTAATTCTATGAATAACGTTTTTTTGTTTTTCTCCCTGCTAGTTCTTATCTTCAATAAGAATTTCACTTATCTTATAAAATGTTTTTCAGACTGCTGAAAACACACCCTGGAGCATTATTTCTGTCTAGTCGCCTTCTGTTATTATTTTTTTTTAAATATAAATTTTACTTATCAGAATCTTATTGTTACTGTTTTATTCAATGCCATTTCTTGTGTGTTCTCATTTACGTATAGTTCACAATTATGCTGTTTATTTATAAACATGATGTAGTGAACAGCTGGTAATAAGTTCTTTCGATATATGTATATATATATATATATATATATATATATATATATATATATATATATATATATTAAAGAAGAAAACACAATAGACTACTAATCCAATAAAACGTTAATTACCTTTACACTTTCATCTAAGAACACTGTGCATCAATCACACCCGTTTCATAATAATAGTAATAGTAATAATGATAATAATAATAATGTAAGGTTTCTGTCGTTTTTATAGAATAAAGTGAAAACCAGGAAACGTGAATTAAATGATAGAATTGAGATAACAGATTTTCATAGATAATGTTTCCTTTTATATTTCTCATTTATATTTTAATAAGTAAATAAAAATTAGTATAATAAGTTACAAATAATGATAGATTTTACAATTGATTGATCAATGGGTGGTGATAAATGTCATGTATGTCAGGTCCTTCTTAATGCAAATCGAATTCTATCCCTACAGGAGGTTAGTTGTGACCCGGATAGTTCAGTGGTAACGTCCAGCTCAGGGAATAAAACTCTACCAAAGTCAGTGATAACGTCTGTGACTGTAAAATACGGGATCGAATCCGTTAGGGAGCACCAATTCCCTCCAGATTACAGGTATACCTTGATGACAAGTGCCAAATAACACGAAATCCGGGTCCAGAGTTTCTTGTTAACTACCTCCAACCACCATTTTAATAATGAGAGACTTTGTTGATTTATTTATTCACTGATGTATTTGAATATCTATATGATGTATTGATTATTGTCATAGTTGAA
This sequence comes from Schistosoma haematobium, assembly GCF_000699445.3. NCBI lineage: Eukaryota > Metazoa > Platyhelminthes > Trematoda > Strigeidida > Schistosomatidae > Schistosoma > Schistosoma haematobium. The sequence goes on along the minus strand of NC_067199.1, from coordinate 35,188,652 downwards.
ATCATAAATTAATTCTAGCTGGATCACCACTGAAACTCAGGAAGCACTGAACGACCATTTCATTCTAGTATGAGATTCCTCAACAATACGCACGCCCAAAATGATTAATTTACAGAAACAACAGATTTGAGATTAACAAATAATAACCTTAAATCCTACAATAGAACAAAATGGCCGTCCAGTACTTCCAGGATTTCCAAAGTGCTCTAACTTCAATTGACTCATGATCTCAACTATTGAAATTGATTTGTGCCAAAATAGATTCGAACACGGAAATAGTGATTAATTTTCAGTCAAGATACATATATATAATTACGAGTATTCAATGTCCACTATTTAATAAACCGAGATAAACAATGAACAGTTAACTAAATTCTCAGTTGAATTATTACTTTTTCTTATTTAAACAAACAAATAAATCAATCAAACCGGAATGTATACTACATTAATATTTAGTAATCTGTATAATACTTGAATATGGCACGTGTTTCTTTTCCATATTTTTTTTAAAGAAAAAAGAAAGAATAAATAATATACCGTACTGTATTTAGTTATGGAAAACAGAAAAGAAACAAGAGAGAAAGAGGAAAAAAAAGAAACCCAATCACTAATAGATACTTTTAATAAATAAAACGTGCTTGATAAAGTAAACTTGATAGAAGAAAGAATTCTAAGAGAAAGGAAATGGGTATATACCAAAGATAAAATATAGTAAAGTATTATTATGTTTCTTATTTATTTGTATACAACATATCTCGGTAGGGTTTAAAGAGGTAAACACGCAACAAACAATACGATAGACTTTAGTAAACAGTATTTACAATATACTTACATTTTAAAAAGAAAATCATTGTTTACATTTATATTGTAGTTTAGACTCCATGTTCTTTTTGTTGTCTAAATCAACTATGTCAACATACTTTTTCGACCCCCCCGCGCCCCCAACCCCCGAACAAGATAAATCTAATTCATGAGAGTTGTATTCTATTTCAGATTGTGGAAGTTGTTTTTTTTTCTTTCGAAACTGCTACTCATTTAAATGTAGCTAATTTTTAGAAAAGAAAAAAAAGAAGGGAAAATGAGCATAAAGACAAGTAACAGAAAATAAGAAATTGGAAAAAGAAAGCAACAACAACAATAAACGAACTTAAATTTCAACAATAACAGACGACTCAAGGAATAAAGTTTGCACCTAATAGAATCCTGTCAATCAGAGAATAAATAATGATAATGATAATAATTTTCGGTCTACTTTAATTTATACCAGAAAAATAACTCCAGAACATATTCCTTTTTTTCTAAAAATAAAAACCCATAAAAGTAGAGTAACATAATTCATATTAAAATCATGAACCAGACTAAGTTAGATGATCATTGAAAACCTGAAAGCACTAGACGGCCGTTTTGTTTTAGTGTGGGATTCTTCAGCAATGAGCATTCAAGACTGCACCATAGAGAATCGGACTCAGTACCTTTGGCTTCGTGTATGAACAGTTAATCTCTGTACCTACGAGCTGGCAGTCAGTGGTACCGATATTTACTTCCAATCTACAATATTACGCAACCATCTTCCATTTTCTACCATGGATCACTTTTCACATCCGACACAGTTAAACTTTATCCTGAAGCTAACCACTAGTGATCACATTGTAGCAGTAAATAAATCCCCAAAATAAATAGCTCTGTAAGTTTTCGACATTGGATGCTGACCACATTAGTTTTAATGGACTCACCTAGCTGAAGGCGCTCGGTCATGCATCCGCACCAGATCACGTGTGGGAACGCCATGCTCAACATCTACTGCAATCGCTAGCCAGATTAGATCAGAGAATTCCGATATATTGGTTATCGCCAAATACACTGTTCCGATCTCCTCGATTCTGTCTTTTGATTTCTCTTGGTGGGTACGAGTTATATTAGGTGTTACTGGTAAAAGTGTTGTCAAACACTGAATACCTGTGCCATCTTCAACATAATAATTATCATCATAGGGTTGTAGAGATTGTTGATTTTATCTACAAGACGGTTATTTTTTTATTTGTTATTGCCATCGCCAATTCATTTTGCTTTTATTATAGTATTTAATACAAAATTTCGAATCTGTAAACTATTGGTAATTGTTGAGATACTTTAATTTATACAAAATAGATCCCATCTATCCGAACACTAAATAACCAATCAGCTTATTTGTATTCAAAAATACCATTAATTTACATCAATCATTTTACTTCAGGTAAATTCGATAAAAAAGAGCTTTCATATATATGCTATTCAAAATGATGATGGTATTTATATTCTATGACATCTATATTGTATCATGTAATCATTGGATTGGAATCCTAATGATCTCCTTCAACCATCATTTATTTGTTCTTCTGATTTGAAAGACTTAGTTGGAATAGCAGAGTTTATTTTAATACTATGGAGGTATGATAAATTCACGAACTGGCACTAGGATGAAATAGATGTCCAGTACTTTCTGGTTTAACTAAGATTGATCCACGATACGAACTAGGGAATCTTTTTTTAATTAACTAGCTAATAAACACTCATATTACTGACCAGTTAAGTCACTTTAATAGAAAATTAATTAATAATAATTATAATAGTTGATATAATGAGTCAGTTAAAGCTAGACCGTCATGGAAAACCCAGGAGCACTGGACGGCCGTTTCGTGCTATTGTGGGACTCCTGAACAATACACATCCACGATCCCACCTCGCGAGGTTCGAACCCAGGACCTGTCAGTCTCGCTCGCGAACGCCTAACCTCTAGACCACTGAGCCGGCATCCAATTGACTCATGATCTCAGTTATAAAAATTACTATAATATCCACAAAACCCGCGTCTGGTATTAATAATAATTAATTTGTACATCAGTTACTATGTTCAATTTGCAAAGACTGTTTAGATGAATAAGATTGTACATTTGGTGAGAACTTCCCATTATGAACCATTGAAAATTGAAGGATCGTGGAGTTGTGAATATTCTGGATTCGATTCCATATGAAACGCATAATAATATCTGAAGAAACTCAAACTAGATTATAATAACGTCTAAGTACTTCATTTTTTTCAGTAGTTCTTTAGATTATGTCAATTAATGGTAAAAATCAATTTCAAAGTGTAATTTATTTAAAGCAATCACTTTCAATGTATGTTTGTGTATTTATAAACAGTTGTCTACTCAAGATACTCAATATCCGTTGGCCGGATACCATCAGTAGCAGTCTACGTAGGAGAAAAACAAACCAGGTTCCATCTGAAGAGAAAATTAGGAAAAGACGTTGGAAGTGGTTAGGACATACATTACGGAAATCATCAAACTGCATCACGAGGCGAGCACTTACTTGGAAACCTGAAAGGAAACAGAAAAGAGGAAGGCCGAAGAACATACTACGTCGTCAATTGGAAGCAGACATGAAAAGGATAAATAACAACTGGAAAGAACTGGAAACGATTGCCCACCACATAGTTGGATGGTTAGTGGCCTATGTTCCACCAAGAGGGATAACAAGCATAAGTAAGTAAGTTTTTGACTAAGGTTAAGTGAAACATCCTTATTTTCATCTAATAAAAGTATCCATCTGATTAAACTAGTATTTAAATTTTAAGAAATGTTCATAAGCTTATTTGATTAAAAGAAAGAAGACAAACACTACCCTTTTCAAATTTTTATACCAAGAATTTTCAATGATTTAAAATTTTCGGAATAATCTTTTCTCTCTCCTGTAAATAAGTCTGTTTATGTGAATATCCTTTCCTCTTCTTCTTCTACTTCTCTTTCTTTTTCCTCTTCTTCTGTTGTTGTTGAAAGGGATTATTGACTTTAGTTAAATAAATTCTATCGTATTATTTACAATAATAAAATGATGAGGGTATTTAAACAAACATCATACATGTACACGCAAACATAGAATGAAATTAAACAAGATTTATGCCCTATACTACTCAAAATGGACAATTTTAGTCTTAAAAGGGAAAAACAGGAGAAAAAACAGAAAGAGAGAGAAAAGACCACAATAAACAAGAATTGAATTCAATAAAACAGAACATTAAAAAGAATTCTGCTAATATTGCTACTTTAGAATAGAATAGAAAAGTGTGTATTTACTCTATGGTAGTCTGTAAAAAGGACCCAACTAATAACTGTCAATCATAATATACTACTTAATTAATTTTATCTTTATTATCTTCTTACCTATTTAAAATGTGTTATTTACAAAGAATAATTTTGTATAAAACATTTCTTTTTCTCATTTTTTTAATTGTTCTTTTCTTTGTTTTGTATTTTGGATAGTTGAAATACATGATGAACAAAATTGAAGGAGTAGGTTCCGTTTATTCAGTCAAATTGATGATGGTAAGCAGTAACATACATATATGGATACAGATTTCAAACAATAAACATGTTAACGGAGGTTATTTTCTTCAAATTATTGATTAATTATTTAACAAGTAGTATTGTAGTGAACAAGAACACGAGGGGGGGATGCAATCGAATGTAATTGAACATGAGATAACAAAATATCTCACTAAAATCTGAGACTCATACAGTAAATACTTAATTTGCAAAATACCAATCCATTATCTCAAACCCGATTGTTTCTTTTGCAAATATCAGTTCATCGTCTCAGATTTCATTGTTTCTACATTTTCATACCAACTGTTTCCCATTCTCTTTCTTTCCTTCTCAATCTTCTATTGAAATACATTCAGTTCTTGACTATCGTTATATACTACTTATGTGGATATAAGTAGTGCACATCACAGTATGACTAACTTATTCTTTCTATACATTTGTCATTTATGTAGTATGACAGAAGTATGTACTTAAAGGTTTATATTAAAGTAAATGTTTTCAGTGTTAATATCATAGTGAAGATATTGAATATCTGAACTTAATAGATAATACAATGACGTATTAAAGAGGAATGTACTGAGTTCAAGTTCAAATATGAATATTAATAGATTATGATAGATGAGTTCCAAACCAAATAGAATGCTCATTTTGGACTTAATTTTGAGTGATAGTTTAATTTTAATCAGATAAATATCTTGCCTTAATAAAAGTAAAATAAAAAATAGACGGGTCCAAGTTAATAGACTTAAGTAAATTGATTCTTAGAAGAATTACTATTGATGTAGATTCAATATGATGCTGTGACTTGTGGAATCAAACAGGTAATCATGAAATAGTAAGTTATCAATGAAATTCTATAGGGATCGTACTACAACACAAATTGACTAGGATTGAAAATGTTTAGTTCTGAACTTCATTTGAGTGATTTAAATGGTATCTTGCTTATAATTAAAGTTAAAGGTTTTTTTTAACGTTTAATTTCATCTAAGTTAATGTGTGCATAACCATTGGGAAATTTCAAACTAGAATGGTATACACCTATTCTGTGGTTTTTTTCTCAATGATTATATTGAATATTTATCGTGAATAGTTATAGGCAATTTACGGTAGATCACAATTATTGATTTTATTCATGATGGATTTCGTCAGAATGAGAGTTTTGTAAGGACTAATATCCGTCAGATGGCTCAAACCTAAATAAACTTAAGTCACAAATATAGGTGTTGTCACTGAACTTTTCTGTTCTTGATTAATCTTTTCTAAGATTGAAATATCAACATTATTTGATTATTAAGTAATAAACAATATTATATTATATATATTTTATCAATCACTGAATGGTGACCAATATCATGTTTGTTTAGATCTTTATTTATGATCGAATTTTATCAGTTAGCAAGTTTCAATATGACCACTAGTTAAAGTCATTGAACATCGCATATACTATGTTAAATGATGTAAGGTGGTGACTAGAGGTAATCGATATGAAACCCACATACTAGATTTCATGCTAGTTAGCACACTCAACTAGGACGTATCTGTTATCTTGAGGCCACATTATAACTTGAAAGACAGAATTTGATAAAAATTAAGAGGTCCGACAAACATGACGTTATTTAATACTCAATGTCCAATCAACGTAAATATTCCAGTCTTACATGAGGTCAGTCTTGACTTGGGTAGTCCAGTGGTAATTTTCGAAACTGTGAAGCCGAATGATACAGGTCTAATCTCTGCAAAGAGCATTAATTCCCTCTAGATTACAGTTACATCTTGTTAATAAGGATATCGTATCGTATTTTCCAGTCTTTTATAATAACCAATTTCTACTAATCATACATTAATACTCATTAAGCTAAATGATTCAATATAACGGTAAACTTTGTAAACTACACAACAAATTTATGATCAAATCATACATTTTTTCTTACTATGTTTCCTAATATTTGCTTATAATTAATAATAAATTTTTAGGTATCAATACCAAGGTTAGACTTGATAGTTTCAAATTCATTGAGCATTGGGTCAATAACATTGAGTCAATAACAAAAATATATTTTCAGTTTAAGGGTTGTGGAGATTGTTAAGTTTTTGCTTGAGATCATGAACCGATTGATGTTAGACCACCACTGAAAACCTGGAAGCACTGAACGGCCGTTTCGTCCTATTGTGGGACTCCTCAGCAGTGCGCACCCATGATCCTGTACGCGTGCTTCCAGGTCTTTCAGGTTTTCAATGGTGGTCTAACATCAGTCGGTTCATGATCCCAATCAAAAAATATATTTGTTGTTAACTATTAATAGGAAATTTTTTTTGAAAAAACTGCATTTTCCTTCCCGTTAAATGGAATCATTTCTTAGTTAACGTGATTACTTTATTTCATTTGATTCATAATGACACTGAATGTACTTTTTTCAGCAAATAATTTATACAGTTCAGTTCATAAATCGATTAAACCTAAACGACCTTGGAAAACATGGAAGCAGTAAATGGCCGTTTCCTTCTAATACGGGACTCCTCATCAATGCGCATTCACGATATTAACACTGTTGGATGTTGGTTCAGTGGTCTAGAGGTTAAGCGTTCATGAATGAGACTGAAGGCTTTGAGATGGAATCTCATGTACAGGACTGTGAAAACTCACTGCTAAGGAGTCTCATACTATGACGAAATGGCCGTCCAATGCTTCCAGGTTTTCCATGGTGCTCGAGGTTTAACCGACTCATGAATTAAACTATTAAATTACAACAATCTTCACAAAATCACTTTCTGAAAATAATTTAAATACCTCTTAATCAATCACTAAATTATAAAGTTATATATGATACACTTCATTCAAATGACAGTTGTCTGGTTTAATGATTAAGAACAGAGAAACAAATTTGTTTTCCGTAAAAAGTAAACCAACACAAAAATGATAAGTGTCTTATGAACATATGACATAATTTGTCAATTTGATGACATAATTGTTCATAATTTAAATAAGTAACTATAAAACTGTTGATAAAGCTGTTGCTAATGGCTACATTTCTGTATCTGGCGTTAATCTTAAAATAGTTGTAACTGAAACAAAAGCTTTTCATGATATCCATACTTCTTTTTGTAAAAAAAAGGACTTGAAAATGTCATCAACTATAATTTCTATGTAATAGACACACTTTTCAGATATCCATATATATATTCAGTAAAAGAACACTATTCACAATTGTTGACAGATATCAAGTTAATTTTCAAGTTGAAAAATACATTTCTTTCTATTTTATTTTTAGATAGAAACAAGTGGCACACACGTTACCTTCTCTCTTTTCTTAACTATACAAGCATAAGTGTGAAATGGATTATCTAAAAAAAAGGAAAAAAAAATCACCAATAGTCATAATGGTAACAGATGAATATATAGTTTTAAAACATAGTTGGGGATGGGATCTGTAATTTAGTCAATAAGACATTTAGTCTAGCAACATAGACAATTGAATTCACTTACTATTATTTACTTGAATTTTCCCATTGATGCTTAGGACTGAAATTGGTCCATCTCTTATTGGCATATGTGCATACTGTGTGGATTGCCTCGATATTGCCTGAAGTCACAATATTTTTAAGCAAAGATGGATAGTGGCTAGCAGTGGAATGCAAGATGTGCGTTTCGTCTTATTCGGGACTCGTCAGCTAGATGTACCTGAATCTGAGTTGATGTTCACTCTGGTACTCGAACCTAGTACCGTTCGCTTCAAACACCATCGCGTTATCTGTTTAATTGTTTTGAATTTGAAAGTAAACCACAATATTTTTTTTCGTTCCGATGAGAAACACTCGAGACGTCATTTCATATACGTGTTGCGAATGATACAAGTATACCTTTTGAAACTAAATCATATTTGTGTTAGTTTGAGAAATGATTAAGTTTAGAAAAGTATGCCGTTCGATTCCAACTAGATGATTCGATTTATGGAAGTTCCTAGTTTGATCTCATTTGTGGTCGCAGGTGTTAACCGATGAGATCTACTAAACTAAGATGAAATTGCTATCAATCAGTTCATGGTTCTTAATTATTCTCTGTCTACACATCAAAAGGTATAGTTATATAGTTTATTATAACTTTTAGATAGCCTGTTGTACTTGACTCCACTTCGCAACAACGAATATCGAGACCAGATACAATAATATACATCTGCGATCTGTTAGGTGGTTGATTTGAAATACATTGGAACCCTCGATATAGGTTTCCTTTTTAGTTTCCGCTCATCAAGAAGGCATGTTTGCAATGTTGAGGGAAGTGGAAGTTAACCACACATCAACCAGCGTCTCAGTCGGATACACTATTATTGGACTATTCGTTCTTAAACTGACCTCCTGTAGGACTGATTCTTAGACTAACTGATCCCTCAACAGTAATATTGGGACGTTATCGACAGAATTCGATCATCAAAAACGATTATATAGTATAATATTGATACAAATACCTAAGATCTATCCATAAAAATATTTGTTGAATGATTATCATATGGATAATCCAACTTCGGGTTGTTTAGAACATCTGTTTTGATCGGTTACCATTACCTGCGGAAAAGGAATAGCCAGTTTTAATAACTTAGTCTTTAGAAATTGGACACTCAACAACAAAATAAGTTCGTAGTTCTGATAATCAATCATTTTGAATTTGGGCTAAAGATCACAGACTTTCGTTACATATGATATAATTTGTAAGCAGTCTCTATAGAATATAAACCTTGTGTAGTCAAATTCAACATAATTCATATCTGGGATGTGAAAATTACTAGAAGTAGTAACAAAACTGATCAGCTCCAAGTCCACTGTTATTTCATGTATTTCATCAGAAACACTCATTTATCTTTCTGACTCGTTCACAAGACTAAGTCATGTAAGCGTGATATTTTTACGATGATAATTGCTTTGTAAATAATTTCGCAATACAATGCATGTGCTCACTAGTGACTGGCTTCAAGAGGTATATCCTGGAGTTCTAGTGAGAAGCAGTGACCAGTGGAGTTCAAACAGGATAGTAACTCATTGAAAAGAGTGGTGGACGGTGGCACAATTTCGTCGATTGGGTGAAGTTAGACATTAACACCGTTGGATGCCTGCTCAGCAGTCTGGAAATTAAGCGTTCTCCGGCGAGACCTTTAGGTCCTGTGTTAGAATCCCGCAGTCTGGATCAAGGATGCGCACTACTGAGGAGTCCCGTACTGGTATGAAACAGCCGTCCACTGCTTCCAGGTTTTCAAAGGTGGTCTAGCTTTAATCAACTCAGGAAATCAATTATTAAATTACTAAAATCTTCATAAAACACCCTTCTGATAACAATTTATTACCTTCATGTGTGTCCATGATATTTTACTTTATTAGTACTGATGATGCCACAGGTATTCGGAGTTTGACAACGCTTTAACCAGTAACACCTTCTATTATGAATCGTACTCACCAAGTGAATTCAAAAGACAGAAGCGAAAAGTTTCAAAGGTATATTTGATAAGCTATCAATATATCGTGAATCGACTGATCTAATCTGGCTAGCGATTGCAGGGGTTGTTGAGCACGGCGTTCCCACACGTGATCTGGTGCGGATGCATGACCGAGCGCCTTCAGCTAGGTGAGTCCATTAAAACTAATGTGGTCAGCATCCAATGTCGAAAACTTACAGAGCTATTTATTTTGGGGATTTATTTACCGCTACAGCACGTTAGTCCGTTCTTAGATACTAGAGTGTATTCTGGACAGATTGGGTAATTTCTTTTGTAGGCATTATACTCAACACCACTACCTATTTTTATTTACTATTCATCTCTTGCTCAAAATATAACATCCTGAAAAAAAAATTTAGTGAAAAATTTCAAAAAAATATATTAACTTTCACAGTTATTTTACAATTTATCCCTTTGATGGTGGTTGGAGGTATCCGACAGGAAACTCTGGACCCGGGTTTCGTGTTACTTGGCACTCGTCAGCAAGGTGTACCTGTAATCTTGCGGGAACTGGTGCTCAATGGATCGATAGCATTCGATCTGCACTAATAATAAGGACTTAACACACATGGCACTGGTCACCACCCAGTGATCAATGAATTGTGATAATCTATCCCTATTCTAACAATCTCTATATTTTCCACTCATTGAGTCCTTTTAAACTGATTAAGTGAAGTAGGCACTTCACAATACCACAAGGTCAAGGTTACTTAAACCATGACTAATCTTACTATTAATTAAATGGATTAAGTTACACTTATCATACTCTCAAGTTCGTAACTTATCTTATTGAGACATCTTAAATATACAACAACAACAACAAAAAAAAGTCACGCCAATCCTCATAATGGATAAATAATCACAAGTTAATAGTACAAATCAAAATTAAGAAGTCTCATTTGTTTTCAATATAAAATGTTAATCAGAGCAAGACTATAATAAAATAACCTTTATCTTCATTTACCATAATGATAATGTTTATTGTTAAGTATTAAAATAAAGAAAAGAAAGAAACAAAAAGAGAAAAAAGGGTGGGGAAATAATCATACAAATTAATATAGATGAGAAGATAAACAATAGATGGATATAAAATCTAAGAAATGTTAATACATTAATTTATTCCTTATTAAGCCTAATTAATTGAATAATGATGAACTCATTAGTATATAATATACACTTGTCTAATCAATTAATTAATTAATTATTGATTAAATAAAGATTCTATCAGATCATTATTCGAAATATGCACATGATACTATCAAGCTTGTAGAAATGCAAGTACCATTATTATTATTATTATTATTATTATTATTATTATTATTAAACAGTAGATTGGGTGACTCTATTCAGATAAAAGTTTGCTGATAATAGGAAAGGGAAATACGAAAGTTTTTTTCTTTTTGATGTTTGTCAAATGTAAGCAAATGTATTAGAAGAAATAGATTTGATCACTTCAATAGGAATGTTTTCTTTATTTATCTAAATTGACTCTTGTCAATAATTATCAAAATATATTTAATTAAAAGAGATAATTATTCTATTTTCTATCAAAATAATATTGTAAATGATATACAACAGATGGAAATCACCCCTCTAAAATCATCTTTTAAAGGAATATACTAACAGGTTTATAAATGATGAAATAAATAGTGAACTATTATCACAATTGATTGATCACTGGGTGGTAGCAAATGTCATGTGTATCAAGTCCTTATTATTAGTGCAGATCGAATGCTATCGACCATGATGCAATGTGGCCACCAGTCTAGGTGACTCGACACTGCGTGCACTATTGTGAGATTATGTGGTGGGAAACCCTGGACCCGGATTTCGTGCTACTTGGTATTCGTCAGCAAGGTGTACCTGTAATCTTGAGGGAACTGGTGCTCCCTGACGGTGAACTATTAATTTGTAATTAACACTTTATTATTCAAGAAGCTAATTCAAGTTGAAGATGGTTGTTCATAGAGTAGAATTCCACTCAAACGGGTAGTTTACTTATATTAATCTATATTATTTTTTCATTTTAAGATGTTCAAGCGCCGGATATTCACTTTTCGTCCTCTCAATTTTCTAAATAACACCCCTGCTGCGAGAAGGCAGTGAGTAGGACTTCCCTGACAGTGGCTGTATGTACGTGGCCATGTGAGAGCATTTCGAGAAGGAAAGCTACCTCTCTGTACTCTTGGCCCTACCGGGGCATTCGAGGGCGTAAAATTCATATAATCTTCATCAGTTTGTTTTGTTTTGTTTAAAAGAGAACTATTTTACGAGTATATAGTGGATAATGTATTACTGAATTTAGTGTGTTAGCATTTGACCTAATAACTACTGCGTTCTAGTCTTACTGGGATTATTAACACTGAGATAAAAATATCTTCGAATGATTAGCACCGTATAGTACAAAGTTCATATTTTTTATTCAGCTGGTGGCTATAATCAAAAACATGCATAAACTTATTTTTAAGGTTTGACATAATGAATACACATTCTTATTTTACAACAAAGAATGATTTTCTAATAACGATTTATAGTAGAATCATATAGTTTTATAAACAGTTAAGTATTTGATATCATAAAGGGGTTTTTTTTGTGGATATTCTAGTAATTTGATAGTTAAGATCATCAGTCAATTGAAACTTGACCACCATAGAAAACCTGGAAGCACTGGACGGCCGTTCCGTCCTATTGTAGGACTCATCAGCAGTGATTATCTTTTGAGTTAAGTATTTCTTGAAACTTATGTCGATGAATTATAATGAAAGATGTATTTCGATTATAATTTGATCAGATAAAATGAAATTCATTAGAAAAGGAATAATGAATAAGGTCAAGATAATATCTGATTCATGAAAGAATTGAGACCGTCCTCATTCCGTATCAGTTGAAAGAATATAAAGTTATTGGAAGTATCTGAATTTCACTTTAAATGATAAAGTATTTATCAAATCATTGTATGAAAAAAAATATATTACTAGCCAAATAAAAAGATTCGATCATCTTAATTTCCGTTGAAGTAGTTCTCATCACAGTTGATATCAGGAGACCAGGAATATACATATATAATGGCCGGTAAGAGTAGAGGATATTCGTAGGTTACTAGTATTCGATCATAGATATCTTCAAAGCATTGCTCGTATATCTTGGGACCATCGAGTAAGTAACGCAGTTGTTAGGAAACTGGTACTAGGTAAGGATGGTAAATCAATTGATGAAGTTTCACTACTTCCTCAATTGAGATGGCTGGGACACGTGTTGCGTATACCAAACCACCGACCGCCCCAACGTGCGATGTTTTATGGTGTAGAAGTAGGTTGGATGAAAGATCCATGAAGTCACTAACAAGTGGACTGAGCCATGTTAGTAGGTGTAGACTACCTGGTTGGGATCCGCGAGACGATAGCAACCGATGGTTAGAGACCTTGAATGACATGGCTCAAAATCGTTTGCAATGGCTCAAGTGCATCTACTCTTTGTGTTCTCCCAAATTCTAATCTTCTGAATTCTCCTTGTCTCCTTTTTTCCCTTTCCAAATCTATTTCACTGTATTATACTCCTTGAATAACATCTTCAAACCCTAATCTCTCCGATTACTGCTTATACTCTTACTACTTCTACCACTACGGGATTTAAATCGACAACTGCATCTCTGTTGTAATGTGGTACATACGTACGAAGTTCTATGTTGTTACCGACTGACTGATATATATACTATAAACTGATTCTAAATAATTTAGCCGTTTTGATTAGAATTCATTAATGTTGATATAAGTTTTCATACGAATGAAAACATGATTTGAAAATCAATATTGCAAAAATATTCATTGTTTACTCCTAACTTGTACATTCCTCCATGTTAATTTGATCATATGATATAATTTCATCAGCTCATTTTTGAAGATTTATAACGTGTTTCAGAAGAGATTAATAAGCGTGGGGTTTGTCTATCATAAGGATTATTTTCATAGAGAACTAATGTATGGGGTAATATTCTGTGTAATGTCACCAATGTATTTGATAAGCAATTTTAAATGACAACAAAACAAATTACATTGATATTAATTCATGATAATAATTACTTTTATCAGAAGGGGTTTGTGACGATTTTAGAAATTTCACAGATTGAAATCATGAGTCGATTGAAGCTAGACCAGCATGGAAAACCTGGAAGAACTGGACGGCCACTTCGTCTTAGTATGGGACTCCTCAGCAGTGCACATCCACGATCCCGCACCTCGCGAGATTCAAACCCAGGACCTACCAGTTTCGCGCCAGGCGCTTAATCAACTAGACCACTGAGCTGGCATCCAATGGTGTTAATGTCTAACTTCAACTAATCCACGAAGATGCGCCACCGTACACCATTGTCTTCAGTGAGTTGATATCTCACAACAGACCTGGTTGAACTCCACTGGTAACGGCTTCTCACTAGAACTCCAGGAGTATCTCTTGAAGTCAGTCACTAGTGAGCAGATGATTAATTACTTTTCCAAAATGAATCTTCCTATGATGATAACAATAATCTTTAGTTATATACTTAAAAAAAGAATCTATTTCAATTCAGTTTCTAGTTTGCATCATTTATTGTGTTGCTTTAAGATGTTTACCCAGACTAAGATATACATATTCTAGTATATGATGATATTATCTATACTAGAAGAGTTTAATTGAATGATACCCCTTTCTTTTCTACACCCTTTTTAATATGATAATAATAATCATTACAATATTACTTGAAATCATTTTCATGCTTAATGAAGTGTAACAGATTGTTTTCATTGAATAAAATTAAACACCATTGAACAATTTAATAATCTTTATTTATTCATTTATTTGTAATTCTACACTTATATTTGTTGATTATTTAAAATTAAAGTAAATTATCTCATTCTAACCATAAATAAGTCATAATTATTTTCTATAATGCTATAAAAGAAAAAGAAAAGATATATTAATGATGACTATGATGCCGAAGGCAGTAATAGTTTTAAAAACTTGTTTCTTCTTCTTCTTCTCCTTTCTCTTCTTCTTCTTCTTCTTCTTTTTGAAAACACCAGATGTTAAGTGTATTAACTCTTTGATAATTTTTGATGATGTAATATCATTTTTGTTTTTGTTTATGGAAGTACAAAAAACACATCTTTCATTCCATTTTCTTATAGACCATTGATTTAAATGATAAGAACAAATAATAATTAAGGTAAAGAGTCACGCAAATCATACATTGCTCATTTAATCATTTATATATTTTTAACATTAAAAGATAATATGATTAATATTATATGTAATACATAGAAAAAAAGAAAGAAAAAAGAGAGAAAGAAAGAAGGAAAGAAAGAAAATACATACATAAACACACACACATACACATACACACACATGCATAAATAACCCAACTGTAAAGTGTTCATACTCTTGATTTATCCACTTCAACAATTATGATGATTAGTTTATTTGAATCAAATTTAACTTGGCATTTAATAACTTCCATTCTCTGTTTTCATTTGATTTTCATATAAATGTTTGTTTTATTTTTAAATAATACAAAAAAAATTCATAACAAAAATGATATTTTTTATGTGAAAGTTTATTCATTTCATGTTTCATTAGAAATTTATTTCAATTGAATTTAATGAAGCTAATTAATGCGAAATACTTGTTAGCAGCTTTATCTACTTATGAGTAGGTTAATAAATTAAGCTAAAAATTTAAATTTGCCTAATGTTATTTACCATCATCTTCCCACTGTTGTTTAGGACTGTGATTGATCAGTCTGTTATTGGCATATGTGCATACTGTGCGGATTGGCTTGATATTGTCTTGATTTACAAGTATTATGAGCAAAGATGGACTCAGTAAGACAATGAATAACGCGATGGTGTTTGAAGCGAACAGCACTGGGTTCGAGCACCGAAGTGAACATCAACTCTGAGATGCAGGTGCATCTAACTGAGGAGTCCCAAATAGAAAAAATGCCCAACTTGCATTCCACTGCTAGCCACCATCCATCTTTGCTTATAATGCTTGTGACTTCAAGCAATATCGAGGCAATCCACACAGTATGCACATATGCCAATAAGAAACTGATCAATTTCAGTCCTAAGCATCAATGGGAAAATTCAAGTAAATAATAGTAAGTGAATTTAAACTAAAACTTGTTTCCTTTTTATGATTACTCAAACAGACGATCTCTAATCAAAATAATGGTTATGTCGTTTTCGATCTTTGCTTTGAAACCACTAAGTGAGGATACAACGGTCGTGTAGTAAAATGAATGACTAAAGTTGGAAGTGTGGTAGTAAATACGATATCAAGATTCAGTAGTTAGTGGGCAATATTGGAAAGTGAAAAACGTAGGATAAAATTCATGCACTTTATTCATGATTGTATCTTATTCTTTAAATTCCGTGTCTGATAATGCTTTAATAACATTGTCTTATTACCTTAATTTCGTCATTATAGATTTTTCACTGGGAATTAGTTTCGTTACCTTAGTTTTGGTCTGTTTACTCAGGAACTTATTTCCATTCGTGTTGTATATATGCATGCTTTTTTTGTTGTTGAAAATACCGTTCTAATTTATTTCATATGTATTCTAATAATCTTGTTTGCCTGCTAACATTAATGTATTTCTTATGGTTATTTTAAATATATAGCAGCGCTTAAATGGTATCAAATATATTGAGTTCCTATCTTACCTTCATCTTTAAGATGCCTATTCGTTGTGACGAGGAGGATAAGAAAAGATAAGAAAATATGGGTGCTATTTTTTGGATGTCTGTAATCTGATTTCTTAATATGTAATTAATAAAGCTTATTTCATGCAATTTTTACATTCGCCGGATTTCAAATTTTTGTATGATTTATCAATTTTTCTTACACTTTCTCCCGTTCGTTACTTATTATAGATTGATCACAAGCCTAGCATTTCACTTTTGCATCCCGAGTAACCTACTGTGGCACACATCGTAATTTCTGATTTATGGTGCTTTTTGGTCCCGTAATTCATGCATTTTTTATGTAAATTTTTGAGTCATAAATGCACAGGTTAGACCACCCATCAGATTTTTGTTTTCCCACTGGGTCTTTAAAGAAGGGGAATTCTGCTTGGCCAACCAACAGAATTACCCAAGAGGTCAAACCCAATCGTCAGAGATCCTCTTTGATTTGGTAAGGCCGAAAACAGTCCCCTAGCACAAATAAAAAAATTTGTTTATGTTCAGTTGTCTCGAAGGAGATGAGAAGATATTGGATATAGGGTTAGAAATACAATACAAAGACGTTAGGCAAAAGTCCCTGATTTTACCTGATGTTCCAGTGTCCAACAGTAACTTATCAGAAAGCAGGGCAGCCTTTGATAAAGACATTCGGATAAATACTGAACAATTCTGAGAAATGGTACCACCCCACCCAGACCATGCCACCTGTATCAGAGCCGAAATATGGCGGGCTGCAAATCCCTCCCATTGAGCGCAACTTTATATTCAACACTCGTCACAGAAAGTTTACTGACACCCAAGAGGTCATCGGCTGAGCTATCTGGTCAAATCTAAGTACGACTCGAAAAAATGTGACCTGTAAGAGATGCCACCAGAAGATTAGTAAACACCCAAGAATCAACCAGTGTGGTGGTTCACGGGGGGTCTGAGTTAATCTGTGTTTGTTGGGATGTTGTTATGATGCGACGAGTCAGAATAGACAATTATATACTTCCACGTAAGATCTTATAGATTTGGCAGTAACATCATGACGAATCTAAAATTTTAGGATTAGGTCTATTGTTATAGTAGTACTGATAAGAAACTAGATCATAATTCCACAAACCTACTGGGACAGTAAGAGACCCATTTATACATTGTTATTCGATTTAATAAAAGCCTTTGACACAGTACCTCATGTATCTTTTCTAACGAAGGTTTTAAAGATGAGCTTTACTGACTCAATTTTATTCTGGCTCTGAAACTATCTAGAGAACACGGTGGTACGCGTAGAGGTCAATATAGTGCACACTAGTTCGAGGGTATGAACACCAGGAAATCTTTGGCGTCCCATATTTAGAATGATGTGATGTGTATCGGAGAGAGCGACTGAAACAGCTCGGTTTGGTAATGTGTGACTCAATATTTAGAATAGAACATTAATTTCGGAAAAAAGTCTGTTTATGAGAAGAACACCAAAGAGGTATGTGGTTGACGTTAACAATAAGTAGCGAAGTAAACTTGTACCATATCTGATTGAGTACACTGTCACTTGAAAACAGTATTGAGTAGTTTGTCGTTTACGGATATGGCAGCTGGATAAACAGTGAAGATATGTAATGTAGAATATAACAGAAATTGGTCTGTGGTGCTGGCACAATATTGAGGCAAAGAATAAAGAAATATGAACATGTCCTAATAAGCCGCATTAGAGTAAATAACGTCTGTCAGCCAATAATGGATTGTTACTTACATGGGATAGAGTTTCTGCTTGTAGGATAAGATCAGTCAAGCCGTAAGATGTTAACTGCCTCGATGAATGATATTCATTGCTATACTGCAGTTGATAATAATCATAAAGTGCGAAGTCAGTATACGTTGTCATTCGGGTTATAACCAGATGCATCAAGTTATCGTTGAACATGTATTAGTAGAATGACCAGAGGAACAGAGTAGTGACTGTGGAGACGAGATATACATAGTCGTATTCCTGTTAGGTCGTAAAGCCTAGCGTGGTTTATTTCGCTTGATGGAGATGCGTCCGACCTCGTTTTTTTATGTAACCATACTAAGGCATAATAAAATCGCCAATACATATGATTGTGCACAACGGGAGAGTGAAGCTG
Organism: Schistosoma haematobium; assembly: GCF_000699445.3. Classification (NCBI taxonomy): domain Eukaryota; kingdom Metazoa; phylum Platyhelminthes; class Trematoda; order Strigeidida; family Schistosomatidae; genus Schistosoma; species Schistosoma haematobium. Next base: position 35,169,981 of record NC_067199.1, on the reverse strand, counting down.
ACTTTTATGTGGCGAACAGGAGTGTGCCCTTGAGAAACCAGCTCTGAACTATGTTCTGATAAATAATGCGACGAGAACAGAATAATAACTGCAGTTATCAGCTACTGTTTTTGGGTAATAAGTAATGCAGCACGCAGTTATACGTGTAGACGAACAGATAGGATGAACGTAGTCATTACTAACCATACAGTAGTCAAAGGCGTCCTTAGACATGATAGAAGACGATATAAAAATGGAAAATCTGTGGCACGATAACGCAACAATAATCTGAACTACGTGAACGGGTGCAATAATGGAGCCAAAATCATACGAAAAAATGGGACAAACTAACGTTAAGCAGGAAAATGTTACGCATCGGATCAGAGATTGAGTCGTTTGGCTTGCTCGTTGGTTAGTTAAGCCATTTAGTTTGTTTACTGGATGCGTAGAGTTCGAGATGTTCATCGCATGCGTAGTTTTACAGGTTGCGTTAGGTTCGTAGAACATTGGTGGCCCAATATCTGACTCCTATTAGATCGTATGCTGATTGTAATCGAAATATGCATGCTGCCAACCCTCATGCACATTTACCAACTTAACTGTTGTTAGAGAATAACGGAGTGAAATAAGCCAAATACGAGAATATGGTTTGAATATGTGTATCTCATACACACATTGATCTGGGCGGATAATCTGAGAAACGAAACAGTTTGATCCGCAGCGGAGAAGACGAGTGGGGCAGCCCGTTTTGGTAAAGCGTGACTCAGCGTTTATATTCAAACAAAAATAAACTGCAAACACATAATGAATAGGGTGAGCAATTAGCACACATAAGATTACATCAAAATGATCAGGGTTAATACGTGAGTAATTGACAAGATCAAAATGTGTCTTGGGAAGAATAGATAAAGCAGACTATCCAGAAGTTAGAATAACCCACATGGGCCTGACATGATTTTAGATATTACAGCTTCATAATAAACAATCTTAGGTTCACTTTTGTTTCTGATCCTTATGGACGACCCATTACATAAAGTTAGCTTGGTTGAACTGATCTGTGGAAATGACACATAGATCCGGAGATTTATAAAAAGCGAAAAGGGTTCATTTGAGCTTTAAAACAACTTAAAAATTCCACTATGTATTAACTGCCACTGTTGAGGATGCTGTGACTGACCTTACAACAATAAAAGAGTGAGCAACAAACACTGGGTTGAAAACTGACCCATAGAAATGTCAGATCACAAACATTCTGGCCTATTCGAAACAAAGAACTTGTATACACCATGGAAATCCGACCCCGATTGTCTCCTCAGAGTGTGACCACGGGCCAGTAACCACAGAGAACTTGGACACAAGTTAAATCTATGCAGAGGATGAAGGCAATGTAAACGTGACTCTTCGCTTTGACTGAAGACAACTCGACACAGTCATCCCAGAGTTGTTCTTAACCCTCTTCAAAACATACGGCTCTACCTTGAAGTCCACAATTTTTTTGCACCTTTCCTTCTTCAAGAGACATTAATTTCTTTGACCGAATATAGAGACAGGGAACTAAATGGGTGGCCGGTCTAAAACAAATCTTACGAAGACCGACTCCAACACCTGGGATTATTTTCGTTGAGCTATAGGAGAATAAGTAGCCATTTGATAACAGCATATATACTACAAGTCATCCCAACACGAGCATTCTACAAGAATATCTTCACTACTTTCCACGAGGCAACCCCCCTCCGAAAGTGCATGTCAAAGGGCAAAAACCCAGGTACACTCTCATTTTTTCCCATCAGTAGTTGCCTCCATTTAGAATGCTTTCCTAGCCGGAGTGTACACAGCCACCTTTAAAAGAAGATTTAACAAATACTAGCCCACCGGTGAGTTACCATCTCCCTCATGGACCAGCTGTGTTCGATATATGTTTCATAAATCACCACGGTTATTACCACCGAATATCAGTGACCCCTTTCCATCACTGTAATTGTCTTATTATTCGTCTTCATACAAAATAATTATTAACTTCATAATTTTCAAATTTCGCCAGGACAACCTCCTGTCTGTTGATATGAAAGCTAGTGGTATTCAGAGTTCAGGTTACTCTGAAACCAATGCACTCACTCAAAATAGAAAATAAAAACATCTACAAATGACTATCAGACTGATTATTATGCAGTTTCAGTTTGGTAAGGACAGGAGGCTTGATGGCCTATGTTAGTCCTGGCAATGGTGGTCTCTCAGTTGATCCAACTTTCTTTTGAAAGAGTCGATGGATGGAGCCTCAACCACGTGCTGGGGTAGTGAATTCCACTCGTTGATGATTCGATGGGAAAGTCGATAGTCAGCTGACAAGTAATTTGTTCTCGGCTTGTGAACTTTTTTGGAGTGTCCTCGTAAATTCTCTGTTTTGGAAGACAAGAAAAATGAGGACATGTTAGGTGCAAATTTATCACTAAGCAATTTGTAGACTGTAATCAAGTCGCCTCTAGTTCTGCGATATGACAACGGGAAAAGGTTCAGCTTGGCCAGTCGAGATTCATACGGAAGCTTCGCTATTCCGGGAACCAGCTTAGTCGCCGTTCTCTGAAACTTTTCCAGAAGCTCACTGTCTTTTTTAAAGCAGGGGCTAGCCGCTTGTATGCAGTACTCAAGTTTAGGAAGAACGAACACTGTATACAAAGTCAAAAACGTCTTAGCGTCGACATGACTAAAGGCCCTACGTATTGACCATAACGTTCTAAAACTTTTGGCGGCTATTGCACGGCAGTGTGCAGTAGTCTTTAAGTCTTGACTAACGATAACTCCTAAGTCATTATATGTCTGGACGACAGGTAGCTCAGTGTTATTCATCGTGTATGTATCTGTGCCTTGATGACCGATATGCATCACAACACACTTGGAAGTATTTATCGGCAACTGCCGTGTTTGAGACCATTCAGATAACTTCTTCAGGTCATTTTGAAGTTCTAAGCTATCACTCTTACATCATATCGTTCTCCATACTTTGACACCGTCAGCATATAGCAAGACCGATGATGATAGGAGACAAGGAAGGTCATTTACATACAAGAGGAATAGCACTGGCCCCAAAACTGTACCCTGGGGCACTCCACTAAGCACAGTTTCCCAGCTAGATAACTTTGAGTTCACCCGAACTCTTTGTTGACGCCCAACTAAGAAGTCTTTTATCCACATCAATAAATTGCCTCCAATCCCGACTTTTCTTAACTTGTATAACAGCCGGTTGTGCGGAACTTTGTCAAAAGCTTTACTGAAATCAATGAAGGCTACGTCCACAGGTAACTTTTGGTCCTTAAGAGCGCACCAGCTTTCACGAGCCACTAGTAAGTTAGTGAGACAAGAATAACCTATTCTGAAGCCGTGCTGCTTCTCCGAAAGGATCCGGTTTTTATCGAGATACTTAAACAGCTCATTCCGAATAATCTTTTCTAAGATTTTAACAACCACACTAGTTAGGCTAACGGGGCGGTAGTTCTCAGGTTTGTGTTTCGTACCTGTTTTGAAGACAGGACTTACTATGGCGTTTTTCCAGTCTTTTGGTAAACGACCCTGCGTAACGGATAGGTTAAAGCATGTACTTAAAGGGCTTGCAACGAAGTTAGATAATTCCTTCAGTAGCCTAGGATGTAATTCATAGGGCATCGTGGATTTACTTATGTCAAGCTTATTTAGCAGACCAAAGACATCGAGTTCTTTAATGGTCACGCTATCCAGTGTATGTATGGGGGGGATCTGTATACGCTGACGGGAAGGGCGCTTCTATGGTATATACGTTGCTAAAGTAGTTCGAGAACACTTGAGCCTTACCAAAGTCGTCCTCCACTAATGATGAAGCAGTACTGTCTCTCCATAGAGCAGGAATATTTCCTTTTCTCCTTGTCCTTTGGTTTATATAGGAATACAAGCGTTTAGGACATTCTATGGATTCCTTAACAAGTTTTCCTTCGTAAAATTTTCTAGACTTACGGAGGGTCGAGGCACAAGTATTCCGAGCCTTTCGATACTGAGATTTTGACTCATCAGTCCCCAGTAACCTAAATCTATCCCACATTTTCCTTTTCTTACGGAGAAGGATACGGACCTCCCTACTGAACCATAGTGGTGAGTTTTTCGGCCCCTTTGGTACAGTCCAAGGGATGTGAGGTGTGGCAACTTTTAAGTATGAATTTCGAAATGCGTCCCAGGCCGTTTCAATTGAGGACTATGGGTCTATTTTCCAATCTATTAACGATGCTGAGTGCATGATGTCTGGTATGTTTGCTTTCCAGACGTTCGGTCTGGACTGGACTGACGCGTGCTCGTGACTGGCAGTTATATGGAAGTCGAAAGTTAAAACTGCGTGATCACTTTTACCTAGGGGTGGCATATGATGGAGTGAGTCAGCATAAGATCTAATAAGGATGATTTAGTGTCCGGATCGTACATTGTCGCTTCTTTCACATATTACACTAGGGCGCATGTGATAACCCCATCAACTAGTTCCTGCTCGAAAGAATTCTCCGACGATTTAGTTCGCAGATTTTCCCAGTCTACCATAGGTGCATTAAAGTCCCCTAGGATTAGACATCGACCACTTTGGGACCAAGTATTGAGACTGCTTAACAGGATCTCATTTGCCTCACAGCTTGGACTGCGATGGACCAAACCAATCAACAGCTCTTGTCCCTTGCATTTCAAGCGGCAACTAACTAATTCACACGTCCCACTCTCATAGGATACACTATCGATAATGGCAAATGGGATAGCATTCCTAATGAATAGAGCTACTCCTCCTCCTTTGCGCTTTTGTGTTCTGTCGGCCCTTACTAACGTAAAACCCTCGAAATCAAGTTCCATACTATCTATAGCCTGTGTCAGCCAGGTTTCTGTAACTGCGATTGTGTCTGGCTTTGTAGAGTCAATCTGTACACCTAGTTCCGATCGCTTATTAAGTAAGCTTCATGCATTGGTGTAACAGATCCGAAGCCTGTTTAAGTGACTTCGTGCTTCACCCAGAGTGGCTTCGGCATCATTCTCTGTCGAAGTCTTACAACCCGAAAATTTACAATTTTCAGGTCCTTTTCGCCAGCGTCTAACCTTAGTTGTAGTTCTTTCTCGGCTTCCCGTCTTTTAACACGGTCTGCCAACGGTAGGTCCTTTCGGATAAAGACTCCTGAACCCTTTAATTTGTGTCCATTCTGTAAAATTAGGTCACGTTTGTTCGA